>NW_009635016.1:61199-63772 GCF_000690535.1 Cariama cristata | reverse complement strand
ATGCAGGCACGTACGTGCCCGTGTCGGGCCAGCCTCGGTGCCAGGACGTACCACTGACACCCTGTAGCTGCTGAAGGGTATTTATTTTTTTTAATTTTAGAAGATTATTTTTTTTTTCCAATTCTGTCCCTTCTGGCTCGGTATGTTCCGCGCTTGTGATATTTCAGAGGAAGCAGATGTTGCTCTGACCACAGCAATTGTCACAGTGCTTAATTCTATTAGGCTCTTAGGCAAAAGGCTCTCGGCACCTTTCACAAGCCGCATATGCCAGCCTGAGAGTTTCAGACGACACTGGAGCAAAGCCATCCCTCAGGTGGGTCACGGTGTGTCCAGAGAAAGACCTTACAACCAGGAGACATCAGATCAGCTTGAAACTACCTGCTTATTGAGCTAGTGCTGTAGCAAAAAAAAAACCAAACCAATTTGCCAGAAATACACAGAATAAAATAAAAGTCGGAATATCAAAATATTGTTTGAAATGTTCACTGAGCAAGTAAAAGGGGCTATAAAAATTTATTTAGAGTTGGTGTCTGGTTCATTGGGCAGCTTAGAACCCTGGAGAGCCCTCCATGAGCAGGAACCTGGCTTTAATTACTCCTCGCCCTGGCCCCCTTCTCCCCATGCCTCCTCTCCCTGCCCCCTGTCTAACAGGGTTGCAAGTTCCTCAGGGCAGGGATCATTTCTCACTTGAGTTTTGCACGTTCTCAGGGCAGCGAAGCTGTCTTGGCTCTTTCCCCAGCCCGAGCAGCGGCAGCAGGAGCAGCAAACCAAAGCTTTGGGCACACTCGATGATGATGAGTACGGTTGCTGACGGCGCTGATGGAGCGGGGACAGCATCAGAGCCCAGGCTGTTGTGTCTTTTCCAATTGTATTGCACGGTTTGGCTTCGGAAAAGAGGAGAAATATGAGGAAATATAAAAACCTGTTGCAGATAATCCAGTACAAAAAAATATGGGCCAGCTGCAAAGAGCTACCTGAGCTGGAAAACAGACTCACCAGCCTGTGCAGTACGTGACGGATGAAAATCCAAACTGGTCTGACGGACGAGAGAGCCACATCCCTGTAGGTGCATACAGCCAGGCGTGACCACGGCAGCGACCGAAGTCACTTCAGCCTCTCAGGAAATATTTAAAGGAGGTCCGTGTTTTCCAGAGTGTGAGGCACAAAGGCATGGGGGATGTACCGAGGGAAAGGGCTAAGGACGAGCTGCACATGGGAGAGGAGCATTTAATAAATCTTGCTTTTGTGGCAAAGGTCTTGTTATCCATTTATTTTTCCTGAAAGAGCATTCAGCCTTAAAATAGTGTGGGAAGCACTGATTAAGGCAAACGTCCACACTCCTGCAACGCAAGGAAACGGGCTGTCAGTAGTTAGAGTACCTGCGCTACCTTTTCTCCCAAAGGCCGTCGTGATAACCCATCCAGCTGAAACCCCAAATTCCCGCCCAAGGGTGCCAGGCTTTCCCCCCTTCCCTTCCTGCTGGAGCGTGCCCGGGTGCGCAGCTGCCATCTGGGTGCTGCAACACGGGGAGAGGATTTCTGCAGGTGGTCCGGGATGCTGCCATAACGCACCAAGAATTCGGCAAAATATCCGAACTCATCGTCAGTACTTTAGGGAATAAGCGACACAAGGATTCAGGTCTAAAAGGTCCCATAAGTCTTTCCTGTCTCTAGCCATACGGGGATGTGCCGGGATGTAGAACCTGACAGAGCCCACGTGAAGGTCTGGTTTCGTTTCTGCTGGAATCCAGGCTGGAGCAACGACCCCAGCCACCTCAGGCAGTGGACAGGGAAACAACAATATGGGCAGAGTTTGACCAAAATTACGGCCTTAGAAGCAAAAATGCATCTCTTTACATCAGCTCATATTCCCTCCCTTCCTTGCCAGCCCTGGCTCCCAAGTCGACTGCTGTGGAAAGTTGAAGAAACTCAAACTCCTGTGCAAGCAGCGGTGGGAATTCACACCCAGAATCAACCGGTTAATAATAATCTTTAAATTTTTCCTAACAACTGCCATGTTCCAGGGCACTTGAATTAACAATTCACCAAGCGTGTTCATTTTGAATGACTGCATTGAAATCAGCACAAACTCAAACAGAAGCCCTATAAAAAGCCAAAGCTTTATCGTGTGCTCGATGGTGGCCGCAAGAAGGGCTGTGGGAAGGAAACAATACCCGTCTGAGCGGAGCGAGGGTTTATCTGCTTGCCATCAGCACTGGCCAGTCCTGTTGTTTTTCCGTCCGTTCCCCATGTGAGCAGGCTCCGGTGTACAGTACCAGGCTGTGCAAAAGCCCGTGGCTGGGTCCTTCTGTTTGTAGGGCTTGCTGACATAAGGTGGAGTTGAGGTTATTGTGGTGTGGGAGGTTTCCTGCCCCAGCCGCTGATAATCGCAAATCCCAGCAGCCTTACAGGCTCCCTTTGTCCGCCGGTCCAGGACCCGAGCTATGTATAGCCCATACCCACCCAGCCTGGGGCGGGCGCGCTCTCATCCCTACCGCCAAGGATGCTCCACTGCACACCAACCATTTCCCCGGCGAGCTGGGGATGCTGCAAACCCTTCCGCACGCAGAGTCC
>NW_009635016.1:60061-61168 GCF_000690535.1 Cariama cristata | reverse complement strand
AACGTTTTCCCTCCAGGAGCAAAGGAGGAGGCTGAGGACGGGTCTGTGTGGGGCAGCCCCCGACGATGAGCACACATTCCATCTCACCAGACGTAAAAGGATTAAACTGACTGCTAAAACCTGGCGTCCTTTATACCAGCTGAGGTGTAAATGAAGGTCCTGCCATGAAAATAGCATTAAGCTCACTTTGCGTTGTCGGTCTCAGGGATGGCGGCAGGGTGACACCTCCGTGTTAGTGCAAGTCTCCTGTCCGTCCCCCTGCCCGGGCAGTCGGTGCGGTCGTGCCAGCCGACACGTGTGACAACATGACTCTGTGTGTGGCTCTCGTGAGCAGAAAAGGAGTGCAGGGGATGTGTTTTCATAAGAGGTGATACAAGAGTACGTGTGGACAGTTGGTCGGGAGAAGGATGAAGTGTGGGGATGAGGGTGAGGGAAGGTCTGAGCACCAGCTCCCGGGATGCGGGCAGCACAAGGCACCGCAGCGGGCGGTGCGGAGGGAGAAGGACCGCTCGGGGAAGATGATGGAGCAGCAAAGGGGTAATATGCAACACAGTGCAAAACCAAAGGGTGTGGAGCCCCGAAAGAATATCCCTGAAGCTTGGGCTCTCTTCCAAGCCATGCTGCCTACCTGCTGCAGGATCACCCCAGGGACCGAGCTCTGCCGAGTGCACATTGCGGCAGGGAAGTAAAGGATGGTCACAGCTCTGTAAGTAAATAAAACGCTCCAGGGCTGTCCCCCAGCCCCAAAGTCTGCTAGCCCAGAGCAGTTCAGGGCCGTGTGGCCAGTTCTCCTGCCTCTCAAACCAGGATTACCACAAGCGATGTGCTCGGTGGGCACAGCTGCTGCAAACACCTGAAACACTCTCATCTCAGGAGGTGATAACTGGCATGTGCCAAAACTACGCAGGTACAGCGCTAACAATTCAGGGATCTAGAACAGCTACGTCCTGGCCTCATTTAATTTGTTGATGTAGATATTGCTGATGACATGGAAGTTTTGCCTGCAAGCACAGAAAATTTTCCTCTTTCCTGTTTTGACCCTTTGTGTGCTGGTGACAGCCCGGACTGGCTGCTCCTCGCGCTGGCCCGTGCCGATACGTTTCCCGT
>NW_009635016.1:59728-59999 GCF_000690535.1 Cariama cristata | reverse complement strand
GCCCGCAGAGTTCGTTCCCCCAGCCACAAGAGCCAAGGCCGGAGTTAGAGAGATGGGCTCCGTCTGGTTAACTGCTTTGGTGCAAGGCAGGGGGTCAGAATCCCTCCCACCAGTCGGGCGCTGGGACGGAGCTGTGGGGAGCACCAGGCTCGGAGCAAGCAGAGGGGCAGCACCGCCCTTGAAGACTGGCAACCCCCTGCTTTCGGGGTTGGTGCTGATACTTGGCAGGGAGGTGTTAACAAGCAGCGGTATTTTACCTGGACTTGCGTGA
>NW_009635016.1:0-59667 GCF_000690535.1 Cariama cristata | reverse complement strand
GGGGCTTACGGGGTGTCCCCAGTGCCAGCCCTTCTCCCAGCATGGAGAGCTTCTCCTCCCCAGCCCACCCGGCGAACAGACCTGCTCTGCACAGAGGATGAGGCTGCCCAAGGGCAGCTGTGGAGAGGAAGACAGAGGTATTGCTGGCTCCCTGTCCCTTGCCCCAGCACGCCCGCCGCTCGCCAAAAATCTGGCTGCGTGATGGCTTCGGTGTGGGCCTATGCATGGCACAGCAGAGAGTGTGGTGGGGGCAATTAATTCAAATGAGAGATTGAGGGCCGTGGCGACTAGACCTTACTATGCACGAGATACAGATCACTTCTTACCTCCACAGGAGCTCAGCAGCTCCTTTCACTGCTGGTACGGACGGAGGGGCAAGCTGTGGGATGCTACATCCCTCCCACAGCAAGCCAAACTGGTGTGCCCTCCAGGTAGGAAGCACTGAAGACTTTGGGTTTTATACAGTATGTGCTTTACTGCATTCGCACCAGCTTGGGAAAACGGCATCAATGCCATCAGCTACCAACGTCTGTCTCCTGTAATCAAATCTGCTGCTCCCCATGAAACTCAGACGCAGGGCACTGACACTGCTACTCCCATGGGGCTGCAAGGCAGGAAGATTCCCCACCTTCTGAGCAAATTCAAGTGAGAAAATAATCTGAATAATGCGCCCTGCTCACCTCTATCTGCCACTGCAGTGCCTCACACTCACAAATCACCCAGCCATGGGAACCAGACCAGATTCCATTTAATGCAAATGTTAATTTATCAGGTGTTTCCTCTTTCTTAAATGTTCATTTCACAGCCATTTGAGCAGGCAACATCCACCTCTTCCATTTGGGACAGTGTTCCCCCACCCCCTTGAATGCTCAGGGCTCTCATTCCTCTCCTTCCACTTTGTCAGCCAAAGAGTCCACCCGATCCGGGCACCACCGTCCTCTCCGAGCCACCTCTTTACCCCTCATCGGGACAGACCCCTCTGCCCGCGGGTGGTGCTTCGCACGTGGGGGTGGTGAGCGTGGTGGAGGCTGGAAAAGGCCTTGTGAAAAGGAGGTGGCAAACACAGCTAAGGTGAAGGAACTCTTGTGTGAAGCCTGTAACAGTACCGGCGTTGTGAGTCAGACCTCAGGGACTCCTCTTACCCGTGCCACCGTTCCTCATACCCTGGCAGTGGCCAAGCCGTGGCACGGGCAGGGTTTTCTCCTCTCCCATCCCCATTGCCCTTCCATCAGCGGGGCGGGGGGGGGTTCAGTGAACGTTTTGCATGGAGCAGAGAGCCTTTGATACCCGCCATGAAGGCAGTTTTTTTGGGTGCCATCACACCAGTGAGGAGATGCCCTCCAGCCACATTTGAGCTGGAGCTTCTGCCCCAGCTTTGCTAGAGCCCAGCGAGCACCTCTGCCCAGTCAGCCGTGCTGGCCTGTACACCAGCTGCAGAAGGTACAAACCGACCCGTAGAAAGGACGGGGAAATATACAGGCGGAATACGCTGGGCTGGGGATGTACGGGCTGAGACCGGAGCAGATCCGTTGGCTGTGTGTGGTTTGGTGAGGCTGTGCCGGTAAGAGGGAGCGCAGGTTCAACTCTGTAGGGCGATGAAGACTGGGAGGGAGGGAGGGAGAAGCCTCTGCTTAAATCGCATTGGAAGGGAGGGAGCGTGGGTACAACAAGCACACCCAGGGTGACATCTCAATCAAGGCCAAACGCTCCATCCCTCTCGCTGTGCTAGTCATTGCCAGCAAATTTTGTTGCCTGTGACTATTCCTGCCAGCTCCCTCAACTCGCCCAGATAATAGCATTTCTATTCAAGTTGTTTAAACTAACAGCAGCACAATTCACAGCCAGCGGCTTCGGCTGCTTTGTGTTCATTTGCTCAATCAACATTCACCCCCTGGTAAGTGACTTTCAGAGAAAATTGTCCCTGGCAGACAATGGGCTGGCAGTTAACAGCAGCAGTTTTGCGTCTAAATGTTTGCAGACACCGGGGTAAAACGTCCCAACCCAAATTTAAAACGTGAGTCACCTCCTCCCGGTGCATGGGGCTGGAGAGGAAGCAGGGAGATGAGGGTGGCTTTCCTTCATCCCTCTCCCGGTGCTGGGAAGGTTGGAGGATGGCATCTCTGGGCTGTGAGGCCCGGAGCCTCTGCCGATCCATGGCCTCCTGCCTTCCCCATGTGCCACTGATGGATGGGGAGCTCTGTCTCCGAAGGACATGGCTCTGCTTTGAAATACTGCTGCAAACGCCCGCGCTGCCCGGGCCCGACAGCCCCCCGCCACCAGCAGGTCCCTGGCATCGCCCCCAAACCTCAGAACTTCATGAGAATAATTTGCCTCCCTCTCTGCGGCTCACTTAAAACATTTATTTTGACAATGAAAGCGATCGTTAATTCTACCCATTGATTTATTTTTCCTAAAAGCCCATTGTTACCCCTTAAATGTGCATGATAACTTGACATTTGAGATACCAGCAAGTGGTTTATAGACTTGTCTACCAGAAAAAGCTGTGTCAGTTTATAAATGGGCTGGTTAATGTGACTCCCTTGTGGCAGTGTCCTTATTTTGCTTTGACAGAAAAGCTTGATATTGTTTAAACTTTAGGCAAATCATCATTTACCTAAATTGATACAATTTTCTAGCATAGCTGAGACCTAACACCTCCTGGTTTGGATCATGCCATACAAGTACTACATACCAGCAGATCACCCAGAAGCTACTGTTGGATGACAGGCTCCTTCTCATCCTTCTAACAAGGATAAGGCCCTGAAATATTGTCAGGCATCCTGTGACCACGATGGAGAACAGATCAAAAATTACATGGCAATAAATGCTTTCGGCGTAACTGTTTCATTTATGTGTTTGTGTCTGTAGAAATTCCCCAACCCTGTCCCTCTGGGCTGTGACTCTACCCAAGCTGCGACAGTCACCATTCCTATCCCCAACGCAGCTTTTTGTGTCCCTCGGTTCCCTCCCTCCTCTCATCTGGGCACCCGTGTTAAAGCTTTGAGGACTACTTGTTCTCTCCAGATGGATGTGCGGGTCCTTTCTTTTTCAACTCACCTTGCCAGCCTTCCTCTGAATCTGTCCAGGGAGCCCCGTGGGGTAGAACAGGACCATCTCCAACAAGTGGGTGAACCAAGAGAACAAGGTGGACATCTAGGCATTCAACGGGACATTCACTGTATTCATCACAGGACATCCACCACATACGTATCTTTGCTGTACTGTCCACTAAAATAATAACTGGAGAAAGTACTAGCTTATTTGTAGCCAGCATGCCCCTACGTGATTCCCAAGAACTGTCCCTGGAGTACCGGGGTGAGGGTCGGTGCAGCTGAGCTTCTGTGGTGTTGTCAGTTATCAACACTTAGTGGCACTGGTACGTCTTCCCTAAAGCTTTTTTTGGAGCCTTTTCATCAAATATCTCTACTTTCACATCTTAGGAAAAGAAAAGGGCATTTCCAGCCTTCCTGGCAGCACAACAGTGTTTGACAGAGAGGTCTTCCAAAGATTCAAAAGTCAGAAAGAGAAAAATGAGCAGTGTCTTGGACTTTTCTGTTTCTTCAGATTTTCAGGAGTCTCCAGCTCTTCCAGCCAGACCCGATTGCTGCACGGGTGAGGCTCTGCCGGCGCAACCTGGCAGCCTGAGCCCCTGTCGGGTGATGAAGCTCCAGGTTTTACATAGCTTGAGCAAACCTCATCTGTTTTTTTACCACCAGCATTTCCCGCACAGCACACATTAAAATGAAAGCAGAGAGGCTACACCAGCATAAACCACCCCGTGCGCCTTCTGCCTGCTCACAGATGCAGAGACCTTGCCTACCCCAAGCACTATCGCCCTTCAGAGACCCTCTCCCTCCCTCCCTCCCTCTCCCCAGCCATGCCACCAAGACCTTGCTCTCCCGGGGGTCTTTCCCCAGGGATGTATGTCCCAGCGATGTGTCGTCCCACCCTCGGGACTGGCCGGCAGATTGATCCCGGTTCCGCGACCCAGAGCAGCAAGCCTTCCAATGCACCGTGCGTTTTGAGAAGGTAAATACACAACCAAAATATCCAAGCCGCAGGGCGGCTTGACCTTCGAGCGACCCTTAGCCTGACCTAACGCTGGTCACTCTCACCAGCAGATTTGTTTATCTTGGGACCTTGAGCCTCCCAGCCCGAAAGCACCAAGCTGTCTCCCAGCTCCGAGGCCCGCCGGTGCTGGCCGCCAGCCCCTGGTAGGAATGCCCAAGGAGATCCAGGTTTTATTTTTAGTCCCATCCCCAAGACCCCACGCTAGGCCAGCGGCTGCAATCCTACCAGAAAAGCCCCAATAATTTAAATTGGAGCGTGAGCTCCTTCCCCAGCCTGCGGAGCAGCTGTGGGCATGCACTCGGGAAACGGCTCCGAGGGGCTTTTCCTTTCTTCAAAGCTCAGAGGAAATTCTGCGCAGGGGTTTCCCCTCTTTTGGCCGGAGAACTGCAGCAGATTTGGATGGGGAAGCAGTCAGGGCAGCAGATGCAGAAATGGGGGGAGAGGTTTTCTTACCGCAAGCGAGCAAGAGGCGGGGGGCAGGAGCAGGACGCATCATTTGGGGAATGTCTGCTATCCCAGAAGTGAGTGGAAACAACCCATCTGAAATATGCAGAGCCATTATCAGGCCAGGGCTTAAATAAACTTTACTGTCCATTCAGTGATCAACCTCCCTGGGAGCCACCGGCTCCATTCATCACTGTCACCTTTTCAAAGTGACTGTGATGACAGTTCATGATCATTAACTAGTAATGGTGTGCTTTGCATTAACAGGAGGGCACATCAAACGGGCAGGCTCGGCAGCTCGAAAGCTAACTAAATTATTTAATAAACATCCTCCAGCTAACCATGTACAGATGGTGACAAAAGGTGGGACAAAGCGGGGACAGGGGGGACGTCAGGAGAAGCAGCACTTCGGTACCGTACCTATCGTGCCGTTCACCCACCCCTCCACTTGCTATTAATTAGGAATAACGAAACACGGCTCTTCAGCTGGAGGGACTGGAGCTGCTCGCTCAAGTTGCAGAATTTTTCCCGTCAGTGAAGTTGCCTTAAGATTTCACAGATCTGCCATGGCCATGGGCTTTTTTCTGCGTTTTGTCTTTTTTTTTTTTTTTTTTCTCAAATGGCATTCATTGCGGGCAGAGCTGAGGCACTCCAGGCACAGTTTAGATGGAAAAGACTGAAATTTGAAAAGAAGAGGACATGAGGAGGGAAATTTCAAACACATCCTTCATCTCGGAGGGCCGGGATGGCTCATCACCACTTCCCACTGGCACAGAGCACCAGCTACGGGCCCCGGCACATCCTCGGTCCTGCTCAGAGCCAGAAGGGCCCACGCTCGAGTGGGCTCACCAGCTCAGCCGGCTCAGGGAAAACAGCCTTGTTCAGAGAATAGCTTGGGAGGTGAGAGCTCCCAGCACAATTCCCAGTGCAATCCCTTATTGACTTTAAAAAAAAAAAAATATCTGATTTTTTCCGTCTATTCACGAGCAAAAAAGGCAAAAAAGCCATAAATCTTTTTAGTACAATGTGTTATATTATACTTGTAACAAGATCTTTCACACAGACAAAAACGGTGCCTAGAGTCGGGTTCTTAAGTCCATAATTCAGCACTTTAGGGAAATGGAAAAATATTTTAATTGGGAATTCAGCGGGAGCTGCCGGATGCTCAGGGCTTTTGCAAAAGTCCAGCAAACCCACTGCAGCAAAGGGGTCTCCTGCCACAGACTTTAGTAGCTTCTCTACTTAAATGCTTAACTATAGATTTAAGGGGTTTAGATTTAGGCACCCATTTTTTAACCACTCATCTTAATGCTTTAAATTAGTCACGGTCAAAATCAGACAGATTTTTGTGTTCCCCATGACTTAGAAATCAAGGAAAAATCGTCACTGACTGACAATTTGTCTTCCTTCACTTCCCCACACCTCAGCCCCTTCAGCAATCTCTCAGATTATGTACTTCATCATTTACCCAGCTTTTGTACCAAAGTCTACACAGAAAAAAGTCCCAGAAAAGGTAACCTGGACTCAGCTTTTGTCCTAACCTAAACGGTTGCTGTCGGGGAGGAGAGGGAAAGAAGTCAGCCTGATTTTTACAGTTCCTCTCCCAACAGTGCTTCAATCTGCACTTGAACAGCTGACACCCCTGGATGATGCACAAAACATTTTTGGACATGTATTTTCAAAGACCATCAATTTTTCAATGCTAAAATTACCTGTGTTTCACTTTTCCTCTACCCATGTGACCGCCTGCCTCCGAGCACCACGGAGCAGGGTGACTTTCCCACCAGTTCGCTGCAGCTGTGGGGAAAGTCATTCGAATTCAGATTTCCAAAAGAATCTTTTAAATTTGCGTCATTCACTGTTTGGGTGCATAATTTTGAAAGCCTGTGGCTTGACTTTCTGAGGCGCCCAGAGCTCCCACTTGTGTTAGGCAGAGACAAAACGTACCGGGTCGGTGAGAACGCCGTGGGGACTCGGTCACTCGTGCTCACAGGGAGCCCAAAGACCGGCAGGCAGAAGGTCCTATCGAAGTGTTTGAGCAGACAGACGGCAATTCAAAGCACCATCATCTGCTGCTGCCACCTCCCCTGTCCTGGAGCTGGCTGGGTCCCCACACGGGGATGGCAGCAGGAGGACAGGAGCTCTCCCATCTCAGCGACATCCCTGTTGGCTCCAGCTGCTGATAAAAGGAGGATGCTTCAATACTGTCAGTCACGAACTGCTTCGATCTCTGCCTCTGCCACTGCCCCTGCACGAGGAGACACCACGGGGAAATGGGTCGAGCAGAAGCCATCGACCACTTTGGCCACCTGAGCTCTTTCCCCTCCGAGACACGAGCCAGAACCCTTTGTGCTCCCCTGCCGTTGTGGTCACTTTGTCCCCAGCCTTCCTGGGTCTGTCCTGTGCTATAAGCCTGGATGAAAGACTGTGCCTAGTCTGGGTCTTTTATAGCACTGCCTATCCGAGCACCCACATGCTCTGCTCAAGGGGGACAGAAGAGCAAAATAAACGGTTGTCAGACGCTAAGGCGAAGCATCACGTGAAGTCAACCATTTAAATAAGGAGCCGCAGGTATGGCAACACCCCCCTTCAAGGCTGAGGAAACAAGAGAGCGCCTTAACTTCCCATACAGCCGCCCTTGTCTCCTTTAAGCTGCAGGAAAAGAAGAGATTGTCCAAAAATGAGCAAGCCAGCTAGGACACCCACTGCCTTTCATCCCCTCCTCTTGTGTCCTGCCAGGATCCCAGCTGGGCTCCGTCGCCTGCCCAGCACAGCGTTTCTCCTCAGGAACATGTTGGGACACCAAGTCTATGCCATCCTACAAGGGACTTTCAGGAATCAGATAGAATGAAGAAGCCGCATTATGTTCTCAGGAGATTTATATTGCTCGTGGGATGTTGCTTAACACATCTTTCTGTCCCTCTTCCTTGGTCCTAAAACAATGTTTCTGACAGAACAGAAAGATGGAAAACTGCAATTGGTTTATGATTTGTTCTTTTATATATGCAGATGTTTCACAAACATTTAAAATACCGATCCACGCTGGGAACATAGCGGGTGAGAGAGGCAACACGGCCGAGGACTTCTGGGTCCTGTTCCCGGCCCCATCAGTCGTCGGCCGTGCCATCTCACCCGAGTCACAGCAGAATTACTTCGTGCCTCTGACTCCTGCCCCTTTTTCTGCTGCATTTCTTTAGATGCTGAGCACGTCGTGGGGCAGGAACTACTTCTTTTAAAATGTTTGCGCAGTGCCTGAAATAACGAGAACCCTATGTGCAACTCTTGCAAATGAGATGCTTTGTATTTTAATATCGACATAGACTTTCAGGCAGCCCTAAAGCTGATATTGAATGGGAGCTGATGGACTGAGATGTACTTAGAGCAAAAACAAACAAACAAACGAACAAACAAACAAGAGCTAAGCCATAGTGTAATATTAACCATATGCCCCATATGGGATTGACAGAGATTTTGCACTTATTCCTGAAGGTCCGTGCTGGGCTAAAGGTTACCATATGGTGTAGGAATGCTCTGCAAACACCAACGAGTGGTCATGAAAGTTGAAAACTTGAAGTTACTAAACAGCCAAAGGTGGTTAATTGCAGCTTCTACAACCTGTTTGCCCAGGTATATAGAGCATTCGACTGCTTGGTTACAGGGGATGTTAGCTTTTCTCCTCACACATGACTAACTAATTTTCTACATACCATTTAAAAGAAAATGCAAATAAAAAGTGGCTTTCAAACAGAACAGGATTTCTTCTTCAGCGTGGCCTCTGCAAACCTTTATGAGTTCTATAGTGACTGGTCAGCAAGAGAAGACCAAGAGCCATAGCCAAATGGCTTAGAAAGGAAAGGGAATGGAGTTTTAAGCAAGAAAAGCAAATTCTGATATTTCCAGGAACTGTTTTCCGGTTATGCTGCAAGGTCTCCATCTATTTCGCTAGCAGCTAACTCCTTCCACACACCTCATGCATCGGGCAACTTCCCTTGGCCTCTGATGTGGGCAAAGGCATCTGATGAAGACTCTATTTTCCAAAAGCACTCAACTCTTAAGCGCTATGGACATTTCATCCTAAATAAAGAGCAAGAACACAGATGGACATCGGGAACATGGATCCATGGAGGCTACGTTTATACTGGCAAACGGTGACTGTCGTTCTTCAAGGACTGCAAAAGCAGGGACAAGAAAAGTGGGGCAGGCAAGAACATCAGAAGCATGAAAGAGATCGGGTTTATATCACCATAGTGTGGGACCCAACTATAACCAACAAGAACGGAAGGAAAATAGCTGTATTGGTCTGCCAATATCACCTGGATGGAGCTGTGTTCAAACTGAGTGATAGGTGTCCTTCTGCCAGGCACGGCTCAGGCCATGAGGGAAGACGTTCCTCTGCTGGGAAGTGTCTCCTTATCCACAGAAACTAAACGAAGGAACACGCTGAGATGAGGAATGCCAAGCTAAAACACAACAGGAAAGTGCCCTAAGGCACAGGCGAGACTTCCTCTGCCACTGCAAAGTGTAAACTCAAGAACACAAATCATACAATATATGGAGGTGCAAAAACAACTGGAATTCAGTCTGACATGGAGGTGGAAGGAAGAGGGGGAATTAGGACTTCCAACAGTATAATCCAGCCATTCTCCTACGGTTTTAGTTCAAATGTTCAAAAGTGGGTGGTGATTTAGGTTCTTAATTGTGCCAGAGTCCATTGAGGCACCTCTGTCCCCACCATCCAAGCAGGTGAATAATCTGTTGCAAAAGGCCTGCGCTGGTATCATACAAAAAAGCCAAAAACCCAGAGAAACAAAAAATGGCAAAGTCTTTCCCACCTGGTAGATGTCAGAGATATCACAAGTAAAGTGACTTGAGGAGGAAAGCATGTCAAAAGTTATTTTAATAATCCAGACAGACAGGAGAAGACGGGGGCAGGATTCTGGTGCTAAGCTTTGCCCTAACGGTATGGGAAGTATAGGCTGCAACTGAGCAAAAGGGAAAACAGAAGAAATCCTAAATACTGAAGGCTGGAAAGAAAGCATCACCTGCCGTGCTCAGTTGCAGACTAGACCCCCGCAGCTGGGTTCCCACTTCCCACTTTCAGGAAAAATGCTCTGAAAAGACAAAATGGCAAGCTCAGCGCTGACTAGGAAGCAGGTCTGGTTAACATTATGAAAGGAACTAAATTTCCTTTCCCCCAGCCTCTTCAAGGGTCAGAGATTTGTGTGCAAAATAGCTTGAGTTTTTCCCTGCGGTCAAAGACTGGTGTTTTATTTATTTGCGGTCAGTAATGTTGGACTCTGTCATATTTTGCCATGGTACTCCATTATTTAATAAAGTCCCGTGGACATTGGCCAATACCTTTGCTTGACAGGGACTATTTTCTGACATTGCACCTGGCCAACAGGATCATTTTTTTTACTGAGAGAGGAGGGGAATTAAAGTTACAAGAAATTGGTTTATAGCCCGAAGGAAGGGGAGTTGTCAACCCTCGCAGTGGGTTTTTTTTTTTCCTTAATGTGTCAGATGAATACAGCTGCTTATGCCACAGAGCACTTGTGTGTATATATCAAGCTGCTTTTAAATCCTTCTAAACAGCGCATGCCTTGGCGATTTCCCCTTGTGACCAAAGCAATAACATGCCCAGCCACTGCTTAAGAAAACATTGGGTTTTATCTTTTCTAAAAGTCCTAAGGAAGACCCCTCCAACAGGTCCTTATTCCCCTGTCCCAGGAAGACAACCCAGCTCCTGCAATCCCCTGTGCTGCAGCCATAGTCAGATTTTATCGCCTTTCCTCAAGGCGAGCACCCTTATCGCTGCTCACCGCCAGCCCGGACCCTTTGTTCCCACCCCGCAGACCTGAATCCTGAACATTATTAGATTTTTAGGACGGAGGCGTAGCGTGGTGACACCGTAATACCAGTCCTGCTATTGCAGGGATGAAGACGGTGTGAAAACAGGGACCTCTCTGCCTTCTTAGTGAGAACATTTCGAGACAGCAGCTCCTGGTCCTGGGAAAATAAACCAGGGGAATTAGACAAGAGAAAATTATAAACTGTTGAAGTTCTGGAGTACTTCCAGGTATTCAAACAGGTAATAGATTTGTTTAAATAACTGGAAATCGTTTCAAAACATCAACTTTGCCACATTGTCTAGCTTCTCCTTTCTGGTCCAGCTCCAGTCCAGGAGGTTTCTTCATGCATGAGCTCAGAGAAAAGCACCTCTTGCAGAAATATAGCAAAGCCCCACAGCATTTCTGTGGGGGGTTTTCAGCTGGCACACGTCTAACGCTTTCATGATTTCCTGTTGGGCAGATAGCTTGGGGGTAACGCTGAGATGACATACTGCCCAAACAGCGTCAAGGAACTATCCACAGAACTAAAGCAGCAAGCTAGATAAACGCAATGCTTGTTACTCTCCTCGTTGCCAGAGTCCTTAAGGTTGTTGGGTTCTTGATAACCCAAACACAAATTTTGGCCAAAACTTTGCAGCTAGTTTCAATCAAGCAGGTGGCACAAAAAAGCAGTAGCTCTACTGACTCCCAAAGCCCACCAAGAGAAATCAACAGGTACATCAGCAATAAAAAACTATAATGGTATTTCATCTGGGATGCAGCACTTAAGCATATTTGCTTCTCACAGGACTGATGGTATTTTGAATCTATGTGGATAACCCATTAAACTCCACACACAGTTTATTTTAAGATCTTTTTACCTTCTCGATATCCAACATTAATTTGGGGTAAAGACTGCTATTTGAATCTTTCAAAACCTGTTCTTTTTCTCTGCAGCCCTGGCTAGGACAATAATAATATACTCACGAAGTAGAACTGTCTACCTGTAAATATTTTATAAATATGAATGGACTGTAACTTCAGCACCTCTGAGGTTCTGTATATATCATCCTTGACCCAGAGGTATAGGAAAATATGGTAGATAGTGATTATTGGTTACTCGCGAGAACTGTTGCTGGTTAGGAGATGACACAGATCTCCCGATTCTCACCAATGTTCACAGACTCCCAGACAACCCCCCTTATTTACGTTATTGATCACAAATCAGCTGCAAGATTTACACCATTTTGTATTTAGCTCAGCAACCTATGGAACTGAAACTTGTCAAAGCTGATCTGCCCAAACTGAACTCAAAGTTACCAAGTTCAATGAAGCTTGAGAAAAATACAGAGCTCCATAAAAGGGAAGAACAAGGGGGAGAGGAGGGGAGAGAGGGAGAGAGCGAGCAGGAGAGACCAGCACGATTCACTCACGGAACGGCCAAAGCTCAGAGAATCCACTCGGGCAAAAGCTGATGAAAATCTGACTCGGTTCACTCCGTTGCTCAGAGGATGACTTGTTCCTCCATATGCTCCGTAACAAAAGCACTCCTGATGTCAGTAACATGTGGAGAGAGCAAATATTTCTCAATTGCAAATGATTCATTGACTCAATAAGCATCTGGCCTAAACATCTGATATATATTTAAAATTCCACCTATTTCCTAAAAAATATTCCTTATTTTTGACTGATCAAAACCAAACGACAACAGTAAAAAAAGGTAACAGGATAGTCTGTTTTGATGCCATTTGTGACTAAAGGCAAAAGCTGTTTACCATTGGTGTGGACCAGAGTGGGAGCAATTCTTTGCTAAAGCCCTTCAGCCGCTCCTTTCTCAAGCAGAAGAAACCAAACACGGGCAGTTAACCACCAGCGATGCTACCGGGGGTCTACGGGGAACAATTCGGCAGGGGAGGTGCTGATAACATTCCTGTGCCAAGGGCTATTCCCCAAGGTAATTAGTGACTCAGGCTGCCACGCGCGCACCCACCCCAGGAGGACGTGGCTCCGGCGCCAAGTCGCACCCTTCACCGCTGGTCCCTATCAGATGACTTTTGCCGTGCACGGAAACCAGCATAAGTTACAGATCAATTTATCACTTCGGAGCTGGATCAAACACCAGCCCTCCAGGTCACCGCGGCTCCAGCCATACGTGAATCAACATTTAATATGGCATTAAAATTCTCTTGCGATTGCTTTTAACTTTTGCATGTGTGCTTAGGATTGCAGAGCGTGCATTCTCCTGTGCGGCCAAATGACTGTGTTTTGTAGGCCAATTTCAGCTGTGTGTCCAGAATTACATTCCTCCTCTCCTGGATGATCCAGAGCAAGACATTTCAGCTCCCTGCACCCATTTCCCCCCCTCTTCTTCATCTAGACACAAAGCAGCCTGGTCACAGGGATCGCTGCACACAGCATCCCCCTGTGGCCTGCAGCACGGGCGGGATGTGAAAGAGCATGACACAAGGGCAAATTGTTATCATTCACTCCTCCAGCATTTTAACTTCTTTTCTTTTTCTTCCCCATTTTTGCTGGATTAAGCTTTTTTGACATAAGGCTGACTCTGGGTGTCTGGGCTAGATTTAAAGTTCAATGAGGTTCATTATTTTCCAGGAAACACTCTTCCTTCCTCTCCTTCCATGATTGTTCTCACAGGTTTTAGAGTTTTTTGTTGTTGTTTTTTTTTTTTTTTTCTTTCCCCCTTTCTGGGTTTGACCTTGTTCAGTTGCTCTTTTAGCAAGAGTCTTGTGGGTCTCACAGAAGGTTTCACCACAGTTGTGCTCCCAGTCCAAAAGGGGACTTAGCTGGGCAGATTGCAAGTCTCAGAGCTTCAAGCATGGGTTCAAGCAGTCCTCGGTTCTCACCTTACCCCACATGGAGACGTACACCTCCCAACAGACCGCCCAAGGGCTGTTGCTCTCATCAACTCAAGAGTTCATTCCTGCCCCTGCCTACCGCAAGCAAGGATGGCTTTGCAAGAAGGGCAAGGTGTTTTGCCTTTGCTTTGCAAAATTTAAGGCAGCAATCCTGGGAACTGAAGTCCCCTCTTGAAGCAGGAATACATTCCTTGACCAGACATATCCAGGCTTTTCATTAAACCTATATATACGTGTGTGTGTATATAAGATAATATAGAAATAAAAACTGCCATCTTCCTCCATCACTTCCCACAAGTGTCTTCTCCACCGCCAGGTAACTTACCATCTAGCAAACTTGACTATATTTATTCATTCTGAGCTGCCTAATACCACTCTCCTGGCAGGGAAGACAAGACCTCGGACAAGTGTTATCTGACCTAAAGCCTCCACATCTTTTCCGTCCTTCCAGCACAGTTCACTTAGCTCATGACTGCTCCTGCCCTTCTTTCCTAAGGGTCCCTCAAACACAGGCCAGCGTTACAATGGATATTGCCCTGCTCGCCGCCCGCCCAATTGCCTGCTCTCTTTGCCAAGCCGAGAACGCATGTACTGAACACTTTAAACATTTATCAGGTTCTCTAAGCTCATCTTGGAAGGTTCATCCAGAATTGGTGGGAATTTCCTCTTAAATCTACAGTTCATGGCTCTCTATACTAACTTATGTATACTCCTTATACTCATAATAATTTTTTCTTATACTCACTCTCCTTCAGTTCCAGTTACTCTTCTTCACATCTTTCCCCTTTTGTAGTTACCGAGTAAGAGGCTAAACCAGCTTCACTCACACAAGACAGGTTTTCCAGCCTCCTCATTATTCTGCTAGCCCTGTGCTGCACCTACAGCGTGGACTGTTTCTTTTTTTTTAAAAAAAATTCTTCCTATGAAGGCAGCTGCCCAGAGCCGTAAGCAGCATTTCACACCAGGTCTCTCTCGGCAGTACGACTACAATGCTCCCTTCTTCCCTGGAAAGGGTTGCGCCGACACCGCATCCAACTCAAACTTCCTGTGACTCACTACAGCACCCCGGCTGTCACCTCCTCTGAACCCTTTGCCTTCAGTTTGTTGCCAAAATGTTTATTATTTCTCCCTAAATGCTGCGAGATCTTATCTTCTGCAGTATTACATTTCACATCACTTCTGCTACTGTGATTATTTCGTTCTCCTTGTGGAGATCCAAATCCTGCTCTTTATGGATAATGTTTCCCAACTCCAGGTCATCAGCATACTCCCACATTGACACTTGGTGAAAATATTAATGCAACTTGGTCGCCAGATTTATTTTTATGAAACCCTGCCAAGAAAACTCCCTCAAATCTGTTATTTCTTTTTCCCACATAAGTCACTGCTGTTGCCTTATTAGCCAGTTCCTTACCCATGTTAAATAACAATTTTAGCAGAACTCAAACATTATGAAAATAGAAATTAAAATATTACAAATGCTTAATAAAGTTGTGAAAGATGAAAAAATGTGAATTTTCAATCTATAAATACAGTTATATTACAAAATGAAACAACTCTGCTAGTCTGTCATGAGTAGTTTTTGTTCTTTTTTTTTTTTTTCTTGGTCACTTGCCTGCATGTATTTAATAATTCTTTCCCTCCAAATCTGTACTGAATATTCTTTAGTATTTGAAGCTGGATTGACAAAGGGGGTAGGTATTAAAATCCCATATCATGGCCTTCTTAAATATAGGTACTTTTATTTGCTGTTCATTAACTACACACTGAATTCCCAAATTCAATAGTTTGAATCAAAGTTCTGATAAAAATCATGACCAATAATTTCATGTCTGAGTTTTTCTTAGTTTTGTAAGACAGAAATGGAGATGAAGCAGATTCTTTCTGTAACTCTTCTATTGGTGTTACACGTGCCAGCGTTGCCTTCATTAACCAAAGCAAAAGGAACAAGCACTCTTAATTTGAGCTAGCTGAGGTAAAAAACTGTGTTTAAAAAATAATCAAACTCGCAGGTCTTTATGAGCTAGTAGGTTTTAAGTTCTAATAACCCATTTCCCAGTCTTTAATTCAATCTGCTAACAGGTACAAAACCAACAGCGTCCTTTGCTGGCCTAGACTCTACTTTGAGCTGATGCTGCATTAACACTCCTCTCCTGGTAGTGAGCAGAAGAGCTCAGCCCAGCAATGTCTAACCAAGACCCTCCAAGTCTTTCACACGGTTTTTCTGGCATGTTTGGTCTATGACTGCTCCTGCCTCCCCCTCCAAAGAACCCCTTAAATACAAGCTCCATGAATTGCTTTGCCAGGTGCCAGCTGCAATTTCTCCTGGGAAATACACAGGTTGATGTTAATCTCCCATGACACTGGGAAATTACAAATATAATCCCTCTGGGATGAAAAAAAAATAGAAAACACCCTGATTTTCCTCTTCTGTCTTCATATAAAGACAGTTACATGGAAGACAGCAGCCCACAGGCCTGTTGCCTACCGAGATACGTCTGTTCAATACTCCTTCTGCAGCAAATGGCCCTAAATTTGCGACTCTACAGCCATGGATTGTCTATGTTTCCTTCATTCCCAAACAGGCTAATGGGTCTGGAGACATCTTACTGACCAAACACTGCAACAAAAATCTTATTTCCACCTCTTTGGATCAGATCTAATACTGGAGACTAAATTAAAGGAAAAAAAAAAAAAAAAAGCAGGGAGGAAAGAAAGAGAAGCTGCAGCAGTTGAGGACAAAACTCCAAGCCAGGACTTAGCCACCATTACCACAAGCAATTCCGTTAAACTAATAAAATCTGGATGAACGCTAGGCAAGGCAAAGACTCGCGCAAGCTATCAATCCACTCGTTGGCACCAATCCACCTTTCTGGTAACCCACCACGCAGCCGCCATTTCAAGCTCCCGGTCCCGTCAGGGCAAGGCGGCGGACAAGGGTGCGCGGGCCCTTCTCCCTTCCTCCCGGTTTTCCACGATAGCCTCGTCACCCAGGAGCAGGTCGTTACAGACGGGCACGCACACGCTCTGCTGCCAATATTCATCAGCAAGGACTCAACACGCTTGCAAAGCGCGGAAAATCGGTGTCGCTGAAAGTCAGTGAGCTCAGCACCCTTTCCTGGGGATGCCCAGCACCTCTGAAGATCAGGCCCTCAGGTACTCGCTATGTGAAGACATGAATAGACCTTTCTCTCTGCCCTCACCGCAGACACTGGCAGCATTGTTAAAGCGCAACCCGGGCTAACGTGGCTGAAAATTTGGCAGGGCCGCGCTGGGGCAGCCGTGCTCCCCCAGCGCGCAGGGCACCGAGGGATTAGCCGCCCTCCCCCACCAAGCAGGTGAGCCCAAACCCTTCCCAACTCACTACATGTCAGTTTACAAGTAAAACATCAGGTATAAATGCAGCTATTGTTAAGGTGAAGCAGCCATCCTGGCCGGGGGAGTTAGATTAGCAATTTACCCTTTGTAAAAGGATTAGCAGAGCCCTATTGTTTCAGTGTTTATTTATCAATTTGCATTTTTAAATGGAGGCATATATCTGACAAGGGCCCGTGTTCTCCGTGTACCCTGGGCCATACCGTTTTCTTCCAACTCCCCACTGCCAGAACCTACCAGAGCATTTTACAGACCAGAAATTGAGGAGAAACCAAATCTTTGGCAAGGCTGCGGCTCACACGACGACGTTTTGTTGGGCTGGCTGGCATTCAGGAGTCTTTTGGCTGAGAGCGACTGCTGCCGTGTAGATCAAACACCAGAACTGGTTTCTCGCCTGTCCTCCGACAGCCGAGCCGAAGGCACAGACATTGACAGCCCGCTCACCGGAGTTTCCAAGCCCACGGCCTGCAACACCCCGCCGGTGGCAGGTCGCTCCCTCACACGGATCGCAGGCACCAAAGCAATGAAGCCTTGGGATGAAACATCTCTGTCACAGCACTGATTCCACACGAAGCCCCTCAAATAATTTGTACACCTTTCGCCGGGCTCACAAAAGCCTTGGTTTTTCTTTTTTCCCCACTGATGAGGGTGGTGGTGAAGAAATTACTTGGCCCACAAAGCACAGAGGTTAGCACCAACACAGCAGCTCTTGGCATCCCAACATCTCCGACGGGTCCTAAGCTGAGGTTGCGTCGGGCACTTACATGGTCTTTTGGGCGCCTCGTAAACGAGTATTTATTGCCGCAAGGCCTAGTTCGGTCTCCACAGGCCGCGGGGACTCCGCAGTGGAGATCAAGTTGAGGGAAGAGGTTTCACACAGAGCCCCTGGCAGCAGGGGAGAGGGGGAGCACCGCTCGCCCCGGCCAACTCTGCCAGGAGCCCCGGCCGGCCATTTGGCAAACGGCAGCTGCTCACTCCGATTAGGCAAAAATCCCTTCGTTAGAGGGAACGGGGATGTTTTGGAAGGTAAGTGAGAGAGCAGCTTTTTTAATTAAAGTGACGCCAGTGCATTTGTGCTCTGGTGCAGCCCCACACCCTGTTTTTTCATAAGACAGCAATTTAGGAAGCTATTCTTTTAAAACCATAAAAACAGTTTAGAAGACTAACAAGCATCCAGCTGTGCTAAATTACTTTCCTACTCCCCCAGGACCCTGCAGCAAACTATAGCACGTATTTTACAGGCATATGATTTATTTACATGGAGTAACATACAGGTATTGGTTCTGACCCGTAAAACCCCTCTACAGCCGGGGTCCTACACATCCAAAACCCTCCTCCCAGCCCGGGCTCCACAGCCACAGCTGTGCTGGAGCAGGACCTCTGGTCATGAGAAGTGGGAAAAACCAACTGCAGGGTGTTCTCTGGCTTTTTGTAACTCCCTCCCGGCCACCCATTTCTTTTTCTCTTTCCCCAAACAATTCTAGTTTGTTGAGCATCAGGCACCTCGCACAGGCAATTCATTTTTCCTGGTCATGGGGGAAATGAGGAGGCTCTGGTGGGACACGCTGTAAAGATCTTAAAATATGTTTTGTGCTGCTGGCTTATTGCAGATACTCTGATTTGTGGTCAAAAAGGGAGGCCACGAGTGGTCTCGATTAAGGACACGAATTTAGGAATTATCAAGGAGCACATACGGAAAGCAACAGGCATTCTGCTCTGAGGATCGTGTGCAAACATTTAATAAAAAAAACCAACAAAACAACACACACACACACAAGGAAGGGAGAGTGGTGTTTCAAATGCAAGGGACAGACCCTGTCCCACAGAGCTTATAATTTACATTTAGATTAGCACAAGTCACAGTAACATTGCAGGGAAGGTGGATAAGGGTTACAACAACAAAACTTTGTGGCTGACCTGCATTGTAATTTCACTAATTAGAAAAAATGAAATGTTTCCAGTCAATAAATCAGCACTATTGACATTTCTATAAATTTGAGGGAGGTACACAAATACCTGTGGGATAAACTCTTTGATTGGATTTAGCCATTCTACTCTCTAGAGTAATGGTTTTCAATCAACAGTCTTTGAGGTCTGCTTTAAAGATACGTAAAAGGTATCTTAGGAAGAAACAAGCCTGCTCCCTAAACTTACATTCACTGTATAACCCTGAATACTTCTGGTGGGCAGGAAAGAACAAATCATGTAATACCATAAGCAATTCCTCTAGAATGACAGGTGAGGAGATTTCTTCCTCTTCTTTCTCAACTCAGACAAATGGATTACCACATCCTGATGGACAAGGGCTGGCAACCTCCCAGTGCATGGAGCTACCAACTGCTCTATAGGAGCTGGACTCACAAGGCTGGCCACTGGTGAGCCTTCAAGTGCCTGTAAACACTGACCTACCTATGAATGTGGCAAAGTTGCGACCAAGTCTTCTCAACAGATCTGCAGAGGCCTCAGTCATCTTTTAGACTGGACTAGGGTGGCTGTTACCAATAAATGTCGGAACATACCTCAATATAGCAACAGCCCACACACGTTCATCTATCACCAGGTGCCATGGCTATAACACAACACACGGCAGCAAAACAACGGCACCGCTGGCACCACCACCATGCTTTTATTGGTATTGTATGCACCTCCCTTCACGAGGCAGCAGCGCGATCTGGGAAGGTGGTGGTGTTGGCACACGTGGTCATTCACAGCTCTTCCCATAACAAGGCCCCTCTACTTTCTGGTTTGCCGAGGTTCCCCTCTCAATATGGAAGGGCAGAAGTGATTGCATTGCTCCAATACCTCTTGACACTCCTCCAAAGTTGGCGACAGCAGCCTAAGATCCCTCTGCGAAGCAAACTGCCAATGCCAAGAACTGCAGCGAAGCGTCGTTTCTGTCCAGCTCAACGTTCAAGGTTTGATAGTGTAGGTGGAACGACTACCAGGCATGGCTGGAATGAGAGCTGTGTGAACACAACTGAGTATATTGCCTGATCCAAAGAAGAATCGAAGGAAAAAGTCAATTACTCAGCACTGAGAATGCTTTCCCATTCGGCTAGCTAGAAACAGACCAAGGATCTCTTGGGTATTGTTAATATTTAAGCCAGTTCGTTCCTCTGTCCTGGATTATCACCAGATTTTCAGCCTAATACTCTGCTCTCATAAACTTTCTGGATTTAAATGAGGAAATAGAAATCAATATACATTCAAAGCCAGATGAGCTTTTGGATGGCAACCACGTTCTGGCAATTTAGCAGAATTTGTGTAAGCACATGTGTCTGGGCTGGGATTTCAGCACAGAAACTGGAAATCCTTCCAGAGGTATCTTTTGTTGCCATACTTCAGATTTCCCCTTCCACTCCCTGCCAAAATTGCTCACCGAGTGAATGAGGCTTCCTGAACTCAGCAATTGGCTGGAATCAAGACACTTTCTATTTTAACTCCAAAATACCAAAAGGCAAATCAATTATGGTTTTAGAATGTTCACAGTCGATTGCTTTAAGCAAAACAAGAGGTTGAGAACCACTTCTTGTTTAGTTTTAAGGCAAGCAGAGGGAAGAGATATTGTTAGAAGAAATAAACACACAAATCACAGAAAAAAAAAATGATAGAAAATCTTAAATATGAGTAAAGGTTTCTTAGAGATATCCAAATCAGGAGATGGAGTTGTCCAAATATGTTTTCTTCAGAAAAGCAGGCAGGTAGATGGCATTGCTGCGTACAGTCTTCAGCAAAACCTGTATTTTTGTTATTTGTCTGCACAATACATGAGTAAGGTGGAGACTCAATCTCCCCCACAGACCTTCTGCAGTAAACAGTAAAGAACGCAACACAGAAAGCAGAGTGTTGTGTTCATGAAGCACTAAGGTGCAAGACTTCAGGGTTACATCAGACTCCACTCTGACATATTCCAAAGATGCTACAGGCACAAAATGGCAGTTCCGCTTCAAAAAATACTGTACAGTTGGATGACCAGAGAGTATTTCATGGTCAAGGCTAAATGGACACCAACGCACCAGGTAAAATAGCTACATGCCAGGCAAATAGTCTAGAGTACCGTGACTACTGTTTAAAGGAAAACAGATAGAGCGAATTGATAAGGCAGGGGTCAACAACTGGTTCTGATATAAAACATTTCACGAAAAGCAGACCAGATCATGCTACAGTAGCTTTTATTGCAGAAATCAGTAGGCCAGCACAGCTATTCCTAAGTATTGTACGTACACAAGTGCCTCATGCTCAGGCCAGCCAGCATAGAGCTGAAATGGAAGCATATAACAAATTAGTGTTAATAAGCAAACAATCATTAGAAGTGTTAACAAGTGATGGTGGAGAGGCTCTGTTTTTCATTTTATTACTAATCTCTAGTAAGTGTTATTATCCTCATAGAATAACATTTTATTATGAAATGCACATGCACAGCATTGAAGCCTTTGATAGTCCACTGCTTGCCAGCAGCAGCAGAACTGTAAACAAAGTGAAAGAATAATTTCTGAAATGCCGACAGCCATTGGTATTCACCAATTTATAGGATGCAGAGAGGGCCAATACGCTGCAGCACAAATAACAGGAATTTACTATGACCTGGGGATCTAAGGAATCAATTGAATACTCAGTTGCTTCCCATTTTTCAAAAGAGCCTAACCATACATGCTTAATCTCAACTGTTTTGTGCCTGAACCAGGGTCTCGAGTCTGTTAGACATTTTCAGTTCTTTTTAGCCAATAGACTCCTTCGACATTGCCCTCTTTTATAATACAGCAAACAGCTGCGACTAATCATTTTTCATTATGGTTTTGTGTATCTGTTTTGTTTTACAGTAAATTTTAAACAACAAAAATGCAACCGAGCAACTTCTGCTCAGTGTATGAGATTTTTCTGAAGACTGGCAGAATTAGGCATGGTATCAGATAAAATTAGGACAATGTGTTTATTTGAAACTATAGCTAGGAAAAAGACACAGGGTGAGGAAAAAAAAAACCAACCCACCACACTTTGAAATGAAGGAGCTTATAGGGCAAGACAAAGACAGACTTACTCTTTGCCTACTTTCTATTACTGTTCTTCACAACCAGATGCCCTGAAAATTATTGATGCATTTTATATGACTACCTATTTATTCATTGTAATCATTTCTCTAGCTATGGCATACGACCAAAACCGTAAGTCAATGAGGCTTATGTTTCTGTGTTGCAAATACACAGTCTCCATCCTACATCATAACCGAGTAGCACCAAGCCCCTTCTGAGCTACCTTCAGCAGCAACACGACACAGCAGATAAAGCACACGCGACTCATTTTACTGCCATGTGTAAGCTAAACTTAGGAAAGTTTACTGAATTATTAAATAAGCAATTATGATAACATAAGATATTAAATACAGATAGGGTTGTGTCAACCAAGCTACTAATTTTGGTTTGGTTGTGGGTGGTTTTTTTTTTTTATTCTTCCCTGCAGAAATATTAGAAATACTGAAGTAAGCATGCTGCCTTCCCTTCCAACACATACCTCTCTCTTCAGAAGATAGCTAAAAATCAGTGAAGAAAAAAAGAAGAATACAATACAGCCAAGTCCTACTGGGGAATAGGGTTTTAATGAACACACAAAGCAACTAGGTGACATCTTTATCAGCCCTCATAAACCTTGATTGAACACACAGTGATAAGGCCTGTTTAAACTGTCATCCTCATGATAACACAGGCAGAGACAACGCGGGCCTTAGCAACGACCTGTGTAAGAGAGGCCCTTCCAAAAGTGCAGGCACCGTTAGGTAATGTATATCATGTAAACAGTTCAAAGCTTGCGCGGCCGGTTTGTTTGTGCGACGGTGGGAGGCGGAGGGCTGGCCGAGCGGGTATATGCACATCTTCTCGTGGCATTGGCTTGGAAGGGCATTTGCTTCAGAGCTTCAGGTTTTGGGGATGGCGAGTTGCTTGGGGAAGATGGGCGCTTCAAGTCAGAGTGACCTTTAGCACTTGGATCTGCAAACACCAAGAGTTTCATACAGGTGGTCTTAAAGGACTTAAGGAAAGCTTGCAGTGTTTTTTTCTTTTTTCTTTTTTTAAAACCAACATCATCCATGAGGTGCATAACACTCTGCACTAGGAAGCAATTGGGCATTTGGGGTCAGCGTGACTATGGAAGTTGGCAGTGACGTGACTTCAATCAGAGGATCTGGTCTTGGCTACCTGGGATACTTAGTTTTAAGTATTTCACATCTTTTTCAAGGATCTCCAAGAAACATCTTGGCAACTGCACAGTTAGTAAGCAAGGATTTAATTTGTCTATTTTTCTGTATTTATCTCTAGCTTAAAAAACCACCCAAAACTTACACCTGAACTTTTATTCTTTCTCCTCCAAACTGCTCTTCCCTCACTCCAATGCTTGCAGTGACACCCACTGGCTGTGGCAGGGCGAGTTTCAGAGAACCACGACTAAAATGCTTCAGCACACTGACAAGATCACCGACACACACAAAACTCGAGAAAAACATCGCCTCCAAAAAGCTGGCATTTTGTCAGCTCGCTTAACAGTACAACTCAGCACCTGTATTCAATACAGCTCTCTTCCATTAATAGCTTTAATAGGTAAATAATGATCAACAGTTACTTGTTAAGTATAATTAAATATACATTTGTATACAATTACTAGTTCATTAATAATTCCCACTGCTTGGGAAGTGGAAGATATTAGTTCATTTTATGCCTATCTGGTCTTTGGCAAGATTGTGCAATAGCATCAGTACTAGGTTTTAGTTTTCCATCAGGCAAACCCTAAACCGAGCTGGTACACCACCGCATCCCTGCCTGGCGGGGGAGGCATTGCAGCTACTCAGACACTCATTTATGCTTTCGTAGGCGTCTTTGCAGACACCAGCAGATTTCTTCTAGTAACCCCAGCAGCATTTTTCTCATTTCACATACAGGAAAGAGGGGAAACACAGAACTGAGTGACCTGAGTAAAGACTCAAAGGAAACCCGTAGAAACCAAACCTAACAAATCCCAGTTTAATGGCCTCGATTAGAAGACGACTTGTTTCTTCAACTCTGTTAGAGCAATTTCTCTAGAACACATGTAGGTTCTTATATTTAAACAAAATTATCCAGGTTTAAGCTGGAACACAAACAAATAGCTCCTGTTACACAAAGTGTTCACCAAAAGAAAAGAGTAGGTTTTAATTTAACTACAACCTGATGGCTTGGAAAGGATCAAGGGAAACTTCAGAAATACTTGGAATAAAAAAATTAGGGAAAAAAACCCCACCAAACTACTTTTTGCCTGCAGTATGGCATGAGCCAAGAGCAAATGGCTCCTGGCTGTGAGCACACAAGGTGTGTTTGCTGACTTACTCAGACTGGAAAGCATTTTAGTCAACTTTATGTTATTTCCCGCATCTACAGCCGCTGACGTTCTCTCCGGAGGAGGGTCAGAAGCAGGACTATTATATTCATGGAAAACACATTTATACAGTGCTTCCCACAGAACTGAAAAAAAAAAAATAAATAAAACAACGTTACCCCATGCCTTCCCAGCCAAACTTCCTCCTGAAGTGAAAAATCCTTCCCTTTGATAAGCAAGCTGTGTCAGACCACATTTCTGTCCCTGACAAAAGAACCACTCTCCCTTGGCTTGCTCCAGTTTTGGCAGTTGTGCTCAGCAGATCCACGCTGCTCTTCCCAGCTGGTCACCACACTTAACCGAGCCACAAGTTTATCTTTGACCCGAACAATAAAATAAAAACAAGTTATGCCCAAGCAAGTAGTTCCTGTGGATAACACTGCCCACCTCAGCTCCCAGGCAGACAGTTCTCCGGGTTAGAAATTCCATCAATAACCTAACACGTCATTAAAGACCGACCTCTCCTCCCCCCTATCCCCTTTTCTTTTTTTTGCCTGTTCAGGCTCACAGTTATCTACAGAGGTCTTCAATGCTACATATACACAGACCACAGCAAAATAAGCAAGGCTTGTTAGCTTCCCTTCTTCCCTCAGATGTTCTTTCCATACCAAGAGGAAATCAATTAATACAGCGTGGGGAGGGACACTTTCACTTGGAAAATTGAAAGGTGGTGCCTTTTAGATACTCTTGTTTCTAATCCACTGACAACCAACCCAAGGATACACACAGCAACCGTAAGTTGGGGTAAGCGCACCGAGCACCACGCGGGTCTAGCTCCAGGTTCCCTGCGGTACTACTGACCTCCTCTCAGGCCAGCTACCCTTCGAGAAAAGCCAGATTGTACTAGCTCATGAAGAATATTATGTTATCATGGATGCACCACACTTCTACTCCTACTGCTAGCTACTACTGACACGGTATTGTGCCATGAAGACGTCTTAAGCTACACCTATCCTTCAAGCAAAGGTGCTACACTGCAGCTCACACGGCATTGCCCAAGTTAGTGCTTGGTCACAACAGGGAAGAGTTTAACCTAGGGTGTGCTAAGCTCTTATCTATCTTCCCCAGAAAAACCTGTCAGCCCCAAGTCATCTCTATTAGTATTCCCACAAGCATTTAAGCTTAACACACATACCTGATAAAACAAATCAGGCCCAATTTCATAGGAAAGGACAGGCCAAATCCCAGAATTCCAAGCACAGCAGTGATACCCCCACTGATTTCTTCTCTAAATTACATGCCATTTGAAGAAAGTAAGGCAGCCCGACATTTGGTAATTGAACATGGACAGAAAGAAAAAGAGTAGACCAAATCAACATTAGAGAATAAAGTCCTTTCCCTGTCCTGGGAAGTTACAGCAGATAACACTAGCTCTCCTGTGCATCCTCAAGTGTATCCTCACACCCGTGGAAGGATGCTCTGGGGAGAGGTAGGGTGGTGGTCGGGAACAGATGGGACAGACACATGGCATGTATGTTTGATTTGAGTCAATCCAGACAGCAAGTAGCAATTAGGGCAGCATTTCTGGCTAAATGAAAACTGGCAAGAGAAATGAAAACTAGGTGCAGTTCCCATCCAGAAGAGGGGGGAAGAAAAAAACACTTCCTTTGTTAAGTCCTCCTGTCCAAATGACCTTTTTTTTTTTCCCCCTTTTCTGAACACTATTTAACTACCTACTCAAAGCTGAGAAACTCCTGCAAAAGCAAAACTACGAAATCAGCCAATGACTAACTTTTCCCAGAGTGCTCAACAAGGGCTTGCCAAATCTTGGTGTCACCATTTGATCCAGCATAGCAGATACAGCCTAAAATTAAATGTCTGGTATACCAATCTTGTTAATGAAGACATGCTTTTCATACCCAACTAATTTTCGTGCTACTTACCAGTAAAGCAATGCCAGTTCAGGACAAGTAGATGCCCAGAGGGCTTGGCCCATTCAACCCTACTCGGCTGCAACACTTTAAAAGTGGCCTCTGACTACAACCTGCTGCCGAGCAAGGACCTCACACAGCTCAGTACCCAGCAGTTCATCTGCAGCAGATTTTTGTTACACCGCTACCTGTTTGCAGACAGCCACAGTTCACAGTAAATCCAAGTGAACATCACTTACCCCTTTACATCCTCCGTGTGTGTCCTGAGAAGAGACTTGTAATAGGTAGAACAGCAGATCCATAATTTCTGCATCAGGGACTGGCTTGTAACTCCCACACCTTCCTTCTCCACACGTGGAATAGTTCCAGTTTAACTATAGGACTCCAGAGAGATTTGGTGTGGAGGGACCTATCCAGGGTGGTGGGGCATGCAACACAAAGAAGATGGCAGGGCTACAGCAGGACTCAACGTCTCCATAACACAAACTCTCAAGAGAGGGAACAGGAGAATTTAAAACTCTTCAAGAGACCACTCTTGCCATCAGAGTTTCTCACCTCACAAAATTCCTAAGAATTAGGCCTATGACCACAGTTTAGTTTTAGGTTTCCCCTTGCCCTTATTCTAACACACTTTTCTATTCCAACAAGAAGGTGCGAAGTGCTTCCAGACTCTATGCCCTCCACGTGAAGTGGTAGAATACAGTTTCAGAGGACAACAGTTACACGAAGGCTCCCTCAGCCTAACATAGAATCAGAATCACCTGACCGAAACCCAAGAATAATATGAATTAGATGCTTTAATTGCCACATGCTATAGATTAGACAAATACAGTCAAAAAGCTTGGGTGCAATACTTTGAATTGTAAGGCTATAGTAGAAACAGCTTAACTAAGCCCTTTGTGTTAGGAAAAGCAGCCTTGTCTAGACAGATCTGAAGTAGTCTTTATTTTATAACTCTCATCACTAAAAGGAAGAAGAGAGGAAGAATGATAGCACTATATTTCAAAGCCAAACTATATAACATGCCCGTTGGGGAATAAATGCTGTATAATTGCTATTTATTTTATATAGCTTTCATACAGAGTATCACAAGATACCTTATGATCATATATACACAGTAGGGATCATGAAATCTTAGTAAAAGAGTATTACTTGCAATGTAGTTCCAGATTTACTTTATTCAAAGAGGCAGAACTTTCTCATACTTCTCTGCGGAGGCAGGAAGAAGCCCAGTAACAGGACCCCTCTCTTTGTGAACAGCCCGTGCTCTTGCAAGCGATCCTACTGAACTGAACAGATTTCCTCCAGGTAACTTAAGTGAGCAAGATTTACATGACTAGGAGACAGTAACTTCCACCCAGAGTGAGTTTCTCTGAGAAGTACCTTAAGTTGTCACCAAAACCTGAACCTGAGATATGGTAACAACAAAAATTTCAGGCAACCTATGGGAGAGAGAAAAAAAAAACAACAAAAAAAAACCAAACAACCCTGAAACATTCACTTGTTCCTGATTTTCCTCACATGGTTGAGAACAGTTGTAGTTAGACCAAAAGTACCGTTCCTACCCTTTCCTCAGGTGGTAACCAAACCCTCTTTCTTATACTGCCAATACAGAGTAGCAAGGGATGTTGATAAATTAATGTGAAATTTTGTTAAGGCTGAATTCAGGAATTCCTCCTGTCAGTACACGCAACCAAGAGTGGAGTCAGACACAAGGATAGGGCCCCACCGTGCTTACGCCAAAGTCCTGTGCCAACCTCACTGTAATGGAGAAAAGAACTGCATTGAGAAGGGACATATCAAGATGGAAGGGACACAGTTCTGCTATCAAAAAAACAGACATAGAAAAAATTGAAATGGAGGACTTGAGCAGTGGGAGACAGAAGCACTGAACACATGAAATGCAAAAACCGTAACAGATGCAAAACAGAGAATAACAAGTGTGGCAAACATAGATTCACAGAACGGTTTTGGTTGGAAAGGACCGTACAGACCGTCTCATTCCAAGCCCCCTGCCATGGGCAGGGACACCTCCCACCAGACCAGGTTGCTCACAGCCCCATCCAACCTGGCCTTGAACACTTCCAGGGAGGGGACATCCACAGCTTCTCTGGGCAACCTCTGCCACTGCCTCACCACCCTCACCATGAAGAATTTCTTCCTAATATCTAAATCTTCCCTCTTCCAGTTTAAAGCCATTACCCCTTGTCCTATCCCTACAGGCCCCTGTAAAAAGTCCCTGCCCAGCTTTCTTGTAGGCCTCCTGGGTACTGAAAGGTAAGGAAGGTCCCTTGTTAATTCAGCAAACATAAGTAAGAACCTGTGCCAACCTGAATGACTTTGACCATCTAACAGTCCTATTTGTGAAATATGGCTTTGGTACAAGGGTTGGAAATTTTTGTCTAGGGATAGCTGTCTGGTCTGTTCAGCCTCTTGGTAGAAAGATAATGAGTTACTTCAAACTTCCGTCTCCAAGTAACTTGCATACTCAGGGAAGCCTTGAGAAGCTGGACATTCCTTCCACTGAGCAGACTGATAGGCTTCAAAGCATATTTAACTGTAAACTGTGTTACTATAGGGTGGAAAATATTAATTGGCTCCAGCCATCTAGGGAGACTGCGGTTATCATTAAGAATATGTGGGACACTCATACAAGAATTCTTTTCCCCTGCTTGCTGGACAAGCTCTCTCATACAGTTTATCTGCTCCAACTGCATGCTTTTGAAAAAAAAGCTAGACTAAATGAATACTTTCAACTAGAGCTAAAGGTAAACACTCCACTGGAACTTTGCCCTAATCAATAGTAGCAATGTTCATGTCACATGAGAGTCAGAGGATAGAATATGGTGCTTACTGAAGTCAGCAAATAATCTAATTATACTTAGCCTGCTTGAAGAAGGGGACAAGTGAGGTCTGGTCCACCCACATATTAATGCAATCATCATTATCCTTATCCCTTGTTTGCTTTGTGCTTATACGACAAAAACCTTGTCACAACGGGAGAATGCTACTGACCTCTTGTGGAAAAACTGCTCCGACTTTTTAGGATGCACAAGCCTCGCTGGCGAAGTCAGCTCAGGTTTGGCTACTTACCTCCTGCAGATTTCTTTTTAAGGAAAATTCCATGAAATGGTGTTATAGTGCTGCAAGGGGTCAGTATAGTCTCACAAGCATATTTTCCTGATTTTAGGAAATTTTGCAGAAATTAAGTTTTTTATTAACTTCTTTAGGGCGTCAACAAATCTTAACTGTAAGAAACGGATTTTGCACTAAATTTCCTTTAAGTCTTGCATTGTTGCAGAATAAAACTTATACATTACCAGTTGGCACAGCCTTGATTTCTAATGTAATTTAAATTATTTCAATCCATCATAGTATCACTCTCTAAAAACTGTTCTTCAAAAAAAAAAACCCAACAACTTAGCTCCTGGAGACCCTGGATATACTACTGTCATTACTGCAAAGGAAACAACATATTTAAAACCCTAAAGTATTTTTTTCAGCTAAAATCTTTTCATAAGTATCAAGCAGAGTTGATAGGCTTCATTCTTTAAAGGAAAAGCTTTCCAACGCATGCTACTTTGTTGACTTGAACAGGGCTGCACAAAGCACAAGAACAAGATCTTCAACAATACTGTTTCTGACTAACTGAAATTACCTTTCCATATTGTGAAAAACCAAGCCTGAAAAGGAAGGCTATTGCTTTTTATTCAAATACTGTTGCTAATTTTTCTTCCCTAAATAAAACAGAATACATCCATGAAGAACCCCCCTCTGCATTTAATTAAACACCAAATCCAAAGGAAATCTCCATGGAGTTTCATCATCCCTGTTCCAAACAGATGGCTGCGTACTGGATACAGCTGGAATTAGCTGAAACAGCGAAGTGCATTATACAGAGATGAATTATATTATACAGTATTTTTATCATAAAGTATATTAATTACATTGTACGATATGAGGCAGCCTTCTCAAAATCTAAAAATATCAGAATCAAAACACCAGCAAAACCAGCAGCTTCCCTTGTGACCAACATTAGGGGCTGAAACCCCAGAGACCAGAGAGACCAAGTCTTAAACTTGTGCCAGCGCTGCTTCCATCACTTTCAATGAACAGGTATGGAGAAGTATGTGAATGGCTTCTAAGTCCCAAAGCAAAGAACAAGTGGCTATTTAAAATCTATTTTGACAATTTGCATGAATACTTTTCAAATAAGAAGGCAGGAAAAAAGATATCTGAAAATATTATGTTTTCCTATATACCTGTCACAAACCAGAATTGAAGAAATCTTGAAAGACGAAAAGAAACTGAGAAAGAGAGCAACAAACCTTTTATTCTCTCCATTCATTTTTCACCTGTACACTACGATAAATTAAAACACTAAGCCATTGAAGTCTGGTTGGTTTTGTTGCCTTTCATTATATATCCGTTTTTTTGAATGCATCCATTAAATTGAATCCTAAAAGTATGAACTATGATGCAGCAACTGTTGTCTCAGAATATGGGAGTTACTGTATCTGCCAGGAGATTTTTAAATGATCACCTTCAGGTAGCCAGATCTGCAAAGGTCACTCAATTAAAAGGAAACCCAGATTCTAACATAAACTTAACAGCAGCTCTAATCAGTATTATGAACTGCATATTTACAGAAAAATTTGCACATATGGCATAGATAAAAATTTTAAATCAACTTTTTGTTATTACAACATAATCCACCCTTCATACTTCTACTGTGCTGCTTAAACAATATTTGAGTATCTGCGAGATTCAAAGGCAGGCAGCATTTCTGATGTTGCTACAAATTCACTCTTCAGGGATACATTACGAAGAACCAGAATTTTTTGAAGTCTGGATTGCAAACTTTCTCAACAAATAAAATCTGGTGTGTTTTTAAATATTATATGTCAACAACTAACAGAGTTACCAAACGTGTTCAGGTATACAATTTTCTAATTCCGTGGTGACATCAAACATCATTACAACAAAGGAGGAGGAAGTCAAATGAGCCACCACTTCCTTCCAGATGATGTGTACACAAAAATCAGTATTAATTCAGTCCAATTACACTTTTAAATCAAAGCTTTTGAAAAAGTCAGTATATAGCTTATATAATAAGTTTTATTAACCATACAGTACATTAGCATTTCCTTTGAAAAGCTTAGACCTTGCTAAGCAGTTTTAATGAAAGCAATTATATAATGCTATCTGCATACAGAAATCCACTACATTCACACAGACAATCTTAAATTTCTCCAATAAACAGTCATGTCAAAATCTACAATTTACTGAAAATACAAAGTCGGTTTTAACAAAAGCAAAAATGTTCCTGTGGTTCAGTAAAACCTATTTTCTAAAAGGAATAGTCTGCATTCATAAAGACACTAAGCTCGCAACAAAGAAAGTATATCCTAGAAGCTCAAAACGAGACTTAAATTTTTGTACTTACGACATGGCATGCAAACATACAGATTTCTTCCCAAGTATTTCTCTCTCTCTCTTATAAAAGACTTACCGGGCCAGAGTAAAGCAGATATTTTTACATGTTTGTTTATACAATGACCTATCCCCTCACACTAAAAATGTCACGTACAGAGCATTTTGTCAGCTGTCTTTGCCACTAATGCTGCCTCTGTAAATTGGAATACTATGTCCTTCGACCCCCATGACTGGTGCAACAATCAAACAACTTTCCGAAAGCCTAACAATAACTAAATTTGTCAATTTTCCTTTACAGAAAGTATATACAAGTTTATAAATCCATGGCAGGGGTATTACAATTATATTAACATCAACTCATTAACTGGATTCAAAAGATACTTGCATTCGGTAAGGACTCTATGGCTGCCGCCCATTCAACAGTTCTATCAAGGCACTGTACAGTCATTAAATCTCCAATATTCTCCAAGATGTGCTGAAGAATATTATGAAAAGTTGTTAAAAAGCCCTGAGTCAGAACTTTCATATTTACCACAGGCTTAGCTATAAAAATGGCACATACTAAAACTTCAGCAGATAACAGTTTTGCTTTGTCAACACAAGTTATGAAATGCATAAAAAGACAACAGTACGGACTCCAGCAACTTACACAAAAACGATATATAATGTACATTGTGGCAAATCACACGCTTCTACTGTACCTAATTTATACAGTCAGTAAAAAACCTTTGCAATGTCTTCAGACATCAAAACTGATGAAGCAAAACAAACCCGATGTGTTCCCCATCCCTTCCCAAAGACAAAGAACTAGAGAAGAATTCAGTACTTTGACAGAGAGGAGGTAGCACTGTTAAGAGTTAGGCTGTAGTGTTGTTGGGGTTTTTTTAAGTGAAAACTTGACCCATGCAGCACAAAGAACAGGATAGGCTCTTCAGTTCACCAGCTGCTACTGGAAGAGTAAAATTAAGTTTCTGACATTTAATTTTGAAGCAGAAGCTCAGACCACTAGCTCAAAGCAGCTTCTTCAAACAATTTAGCGTTTACACAAACTGCAATTATACTGCTAAAAATAATCAGGCATACATAAAACTTCATCTCTAGAAAATATCTACACAATAAGTACTTAAATCAGGTTATTTTAAAAGACTAATTCACGTCTTTAAAAGAAGCTAAAATACCGATTGTAAGACTATGCTAACAAGGCACAAGTACTTGTGCAAATCTGCTATATCCTCACCCAGTCCAAGTTAAGACCACCACCTCCTAATCAAACTGTCACATTTACAAAGTAACTGGTTTAGTCTCTTGCCAGGGCAATTTTCAGCATCCATGTCAGCAAAAAGGGATTCCTCCAAACCCCAACATACACACACACAGTATTTCAACAAATGGAAAGTAGGTAATAATAGCCCAAATTTTGAGAAGTGCCACATGAGCTTGGGCTATAATAAGTGACAGACGGTAAGTTTGGGAGGGGAAAAAAAAATCTAACATAGTTATACAGAAGTTAACAAGCTACAACTACTTAGCATATTCTGTTAGCCTCTTAGGTTGCCTTTACACTCTAAATCACTGCTTACTGATGTGATTCTTTCCGTATTTTACTACACTGAAAAAAATGAAAACTGTTTTACTTAAACATTTGAGTATACCTCATACCTGAAGAACATGTATTATTAGGTGCCTTCTGTTCCAAGAAACAAACAGGTATTTTATTCAATTTCATTTCAAAACCGCTATTAAATACTGGGGGATAATCATAATAAACAAAGCTTGCGACTCTTATATTTCATTTTTTACAGTATATTAGAGATAAATGCCTCACTGATTTTTCTCTCATTTTCACTTTGTTCCCTAATAATAGTGACAATAATGATATTTACACTTTCCTCTTTTGTTAAAGACAGAGGCACAATGACATATCCTCAGCTCTCCTATTTGTTATGATCCCCTTTGGCTTCCAAATGAGCTTCTGCTTTTCATCCTTTGATTATTTAAGTGTTACCCAATTAAAATACTTGCACTCTGTGCACAGATGATACCAGAGTAAATAGAGTTAATGAGCTTACTAACTTCTTCAACACTAGTTTATCCTCTACATCAGAATCCAAAGACAGTGTGTGAATCTAAATATTTATTTCCAGAAATGATACTGGATTTGCAAACATTTTTCCTCATTAAGTTTTTTGAAAGGCAAGCACTGTGTAGCCTTCTCAATACAAGATACAGCTCTTTCACCTGTTAATAAGAGGTCTATATTAATTATTCAAGTATGTTGTAGCTTACCTAGTTTTTCTAATTCTGCTGTTTCTGTGGCACCTTAATAGCTGACACACCTTCATTTCAACTGGCACATAACATTGCCGAATGAGTCCAATCACAAACTCGTACGCAGTCACATACATTCGGTGTGACTACAGTACAGAAGACTAAGGCTGCTGCTATAGCGATACCTCCAGTCATTGTCTCTATTTCCATAGGACTATGATGGCATCCAAGTATTAGGAGTCTTACAGAAGTAACTTACAGCTTCTCTGTTGACAAGTACAAGACTAACAGAGCACTTACCCATCCACGCTATAAAACGTCCCTCCTGCAGACAAGGAGTATTTAGCATTCAACTCCAGTTTCCCACCCAGGATGCTTTACATCAATTCTTATTCAGCTGAATTACTCAACTGATGCTAAGTTGGAATACTTTCAAGTAGTTCTGCCTTGTTCCAGTGAAAAAGAACTAGGAAAATGCCAACTGCCATATTGAGGTTTCAGTTTTGAGCTGCATTATCAAGAAGAAATCCACCCTGCCTTTGTGCTGACAACAGTTTATAGAGGTCCCCTTGAAGAACAAATAGGACACAATATTCAAAATATGTCTACCAGAGCCAGAGGAAACCAAGGTACAGATCTGATGCATTACAGGCTAAGACTCAGAATGGATTGTCAAATGGCACATCCTATCACGAAATTATTTTTAGAGGCAGACTGACAGGAAACTGAAGCCTACTATAGAAAGCTCAGCTGTGAAACACGCTACAAAAAAATAAAAATAAAAAAAAAATCAAACTTAGTGACACGTATATTGTCCGAAAGAAAATTGCAGTGAACACTCACGTCTGCTCAGAGCTTAAGTGGAGATAGTGAAATGCTGAACTGAAAAAAAAAAAAGCCTTGTATCAAAAACTTTCTGAAGTTCCTTGAAATCTTGGTATTTTAGAGCAGTGACGCAAGAAGCAAGAAAAGGAAGGGCTATTTCATTTGGCTAAGATGACAGATACACAGATTATCTGAGAACAGATGACTACTAGTATACAAAATGAAATACTGACTCCAGATTGAGATTGTGTCCAATGAAATACAACTGCAAAGAATGAGGAACATTTCCAATTCTGGATCAGGATTAAAGACAGCCATAGAAAGGCTGTGCATTACATCACTTCGCTACGTTAAAAGCCATTCTACATATATTTTTCCAATATATCACTAGTTTTTTTCCTGGAAAATTCTATTCAGTGTTTACACCTTACTGGTTAAAAGTTCACCTATCTTAACAGTTTACTAGTAACGTCTAAGACTTTTGCCAATGTTTGTACAATTCAGGTGTATCAACATAAGCTTCAAAAGCCTGAGATCGATTTATCTGAAGAGATCACAATTTTATGCCTTCATCCTTACTTGGATCTTCCACTGAACTATGCCCTTTTCCACATTTTTGACATACGCAATGAGATTTAAATGAGAAATTGATTTTAGCCACAAGTAAGGCACCTAAGTGACTCCACCACGGATTTCTTTAATGTTCTGCAAGTGCACATCCAAATGAAGCCTGCACAATGGCAAAGGGCTACATAAACTATGCACTCAAAAAACTGTTGAATCATTCAGGGGTAAGCACACATTCCTTTTAGCTACAAGAGATCCTTAAATCAGTATACTTTCTTCCATCCAAAAAGACAGAGGAATGTACTTGTTATCAAAATGTTAATAGTTTGCAGTTCCTGACAGTAGCATTTTCAGGGTCACAAACATCTCTGTCACACTGGTGATAGCTAACTCCTTCAGCCAACGTCAACTCACCTAGGCACGGGTCACAAAATTCACTGCTCTGTCAGCAACGTCTTCATTTGCAGTATTACCCAGTAACATTCACAGATAAATTCTGGTGTTAACACCCAACTTAGATGAATAAGCAATATTAAATCTTCTCTTTTGCTGTTGACACTATTTGCCCGGAGACAATAAAACTAATTTAAGAGATGAAATCTTACAAAATCTCTAGTTTTTCCTAATTCATAGACCCAGAATTTTTAAATGGCCCCACATATATATGTTTTTCTACAACTGACCAAATTCACTCATCTGAATGGATAACTGACCCACTGCTCAAATGTTTTCTTTTCCAGTCAAGTTAAAAGCAATTCCATACAAAACTACGTAGCTAGCAGAATTAAGAAGTTTGCTGTTTAAGTTAGCTTGAACCTGTTAGACTAAAGTACAGTTTGGGGACTAAACTTTTCTTTTTACTGTTTCCTTCCCAACCCATCCTCAGCAAAGGGCACAATAAAGTTACAATTACCTTAACACTGTATTTTGAGGCCTGATCTTATGGGAACAGTATACTTATTACTACTATGTGTACATACTTTGTATTGATTTTGCATTCTTGCATACTTTAAGACAGAAATTATTGTGAATCGTAACTGTCACCAGAAATTTCACCATTCTCCAGGAAAGCATAAACCAAAAAAATCTAAATATATTTGATATTAACTGACAATATAAAAAAAGACCCCTTCCATCACTTGACACCTGACAGATACATTAAAAAACATGAACGAAACCAAAATAAGATTGTCCCTTTAAACTTTAAGGGGAAGAAGGCGGCAGAAAGAAAATGAAAAAAAAGATTGCTTCAAACTAGCTTCAGGTTTAGAGGGTTTTTTAAGAGTAAAGCTAAAAGGTGACTGTTCAAATACTGTTCTCTTATTTGGTGTGTTCACAGTCATTAAACAATTACCATGTAATGAACCTGTGCTACAGTATTAGAAATGTTTTCATTAGAACCCTTTACTGCCTTTCAAATTTAGGGATATTTAAATCAAAATGTCCTTACTATTTCATAAGCTAACAAAAGACACTGGTTCCACTACTTAATACAAAAGGATCCTTCGTTCGATTGCCTTGCGGCATATCGGGCATTCACTCATTCGGTCTCCACAAAGTTGACATGTTCCATGGCCGCAGAGAAAGATCATATTCTTCAGACGGTCCAAACAGACGGGACACATAGTCTGTAAAAGATTTTGACAGGTTACACAGTCAATGGCAGTAGTGATACAGTATGCAATATGCAATATATAAATTACGGAAATTTAACAATAAATATGCCATCTTAAGCATAGCAGATCATTGCCACAGCATAACCCAGCCACTAATCTGAAAACTAAATATTTTTTTTTAAAATCATATTTGTACTTCACATTGACTTAAAATATTTGGGCTTTTCCTACCCCATCATGACACAAAAACTATGTAGCTTTCTTCCAAATATGATCCCTTTAAGTAAGATGATCCAGTAGTAAGTTGACATCACATTTTCAATATCATTACCCAAGTTTGCAATGTTAAGACGTTCTTCAGCAACATTCCCCTTTATGTCATGTAATCTTCCAGGGAACAACCACCACAAAAGGCTTTACGTGTGCAATGCTTGGGTAATGATTTACCAATTTCTTCTCAGGCTACCTAGCCATTCATATACTTACCTTTAAACACCAAGCACTGAACATGTGCGGAAGTAATAAAAATGCTGCATAATCAGTATTATACATAAAGATTCAATGCTGGTAATTCCAGCCATTGTTCATGGAAGTTATCTGGATTTTCAACCAAAAGAACACCTCAAGTTCCAAATGAAGAACAATTCAATAAATCCGTGACCTTCAGTCATAACAGTAGCACAGCAAACTTTTAAAATCAGTTTTAACTGCTGAACATTAAAGTGACAGCCAATGCCCCAAAAGATCTCCTGAAGTTCTTCAACAGCAAAGTTCATTTTGTACCGAGCAACTAAGGAATCATGTCCTTCACCTTTTGTCACATGCAGAAATTGAAGTTTTGGTAAGGCATGTTCCTTCACCATAAACATATTGCAGCCACATTAGGATTTCATTTACAACAGTTCAACAAAGGTTAGTAAATGAATAGATGTTATAACAGATGGTAATTGTTAAGACCATTCCATAGCCAAACCAATCAAATCTGAGATGTCCTCAGATCTGAGACACACTACTCGTATCTAACACTTACAAATGCTGATCTCATATATAATATGAAATACTGACAGGGATCATATTCAAATGCAAATTCATTTTATCACCACCTTGCACCTGTGACTTGTTTCCATACTCATCATCAGGGATTTACTTCAGTTTGGTCATCTCATGGGAGAGATAATCTTTAGCAGGAACCCTATTCAGTATAACCTTAAAGCATAATTTCTATGGAATCAGTAGGTATTACTTCCTAGGGTAGATAGCCTAGTTGAAGATCAAAAAAATTCACCATCAGTCTGCTTATGCAGAGTTTAAATTGGCATGGAATCTGGCCAAATGCCTATTATAACCTCCAGGATACCAGTGTAATGGGCTAGTAGGAATGTAAAACTTCCAGATAAAACCTTATGCCGATTTATGTTTAAACACACTCTTCCCAAGAATGCTGTGCTCCAGTTTTGTCAGAATTTCCACAGTACTTTAACAAAACACTCTCCAACTAAAAATTTGCAAGAGACCAACTGTCTGTCAGTCATGCTCATTTTTCCATTCACACCAAATCATCACCTTCACATCTCAACGGGGCAATTAGAGCATTCTCCCTCCAGTAACCTACAGTCTTCAAAAATCAATGAAACAGCTATTTCCAATGAATATATAGCTGTCCTGTGACAAGTCTTTATAACCTGATAGTATTGACATGATGTCCTTTGACAAAGGACTGACAAAGAAAACCCAAATTTTATCTTTGGAGAAAAAACTCGTAGCCTTTATTCTACATTTTTAGCTTAATAATTTGCTTTTGTGCCTAAATATAATGTCAGAAAAGCTGAAGTTACAAAAGTCTGTTTCTCTCCAAATACCATACTATCATTTGAAAATTAAAACATCCATCAAGGGACTCAGAAATTAAAAAAATAAAAATCTGTTCAAACACCATTACTTTTGATTATTTCATTCAGTGAAGCACAGAAATCCTAATGTTCTCATTTTATAGATCTTTTCTGTAACTGCATGCAGTATTAGCAAATTGCCCAATTTCTCCTGTTGAGTACAAATGCAGAGTATATACAATACATTAGCTGTTTGATTACTTAATATGATACTATTTTAACATGTAAAGTTACTTCATACAGTAGGAGAATTCAGTTGGTAGGAACAGCCAGACTTCCTGAGTGGTATGCAATTCTATTCTGACAAGGATTTTCTCGATTACTTCAGCAGTTTCCTAATGGGACACAAGCCCAAATAACTGAGTTTTATCCAACTTTCAAGGAGCATTCATTACTTAACCACCAGCTTACAGGCACTTTTACAGTGGAATAAAGTTCACTGCATGTCTTATACCCAATTTGTGCCACAGCAGCAGGAAATAACTGTGCTTTTAGTTTGATAGAATGTTCTCTGCGTGAAACCACACTCTACTTTTTTTTACCTCCATGAAACATTTGACTCCCATCGTTTGAAGGAAAACAAATGGCATAAAAAGGCACTATACCAGTTCTATGTGAGGATTACTCCTCTGGACAAGTTAAAGTAGTATGAAAAAGCACTCATCGTATCTTTAAGTATAACTAGGTTTGCAACTCAAATCAATTCTTATCACTAACAAAGCATTTTTAAAACTGCTTGAAATAGCAATTCCTCACTACTAAAAAACAATTTTTCCAACAATATACAGGTGCACAGTGACAAAATAAATTTATTTTTAAGGAGAAAGAAAGTGATGTAAGTATGGTGAAGGAACATACATAAGATATTAGACAGATGATGGTGATTATGTATGAAATGGAGTGAAGGTATTGCAATTACAGTCAAAAGGGTTCACATTCAGGGAATCCCTGAAGAATGGTGTGGTCATCAGATGTGGGAGATTCTGTTGACATCAGCATCACTTCTGCTTGGCACCAGAAATGGTTTTAAAAGCTTGCTGCACTAACATATTAGATTATCATTGAAGGTATGAGTTGAAACATAGGATTATACCTGCTGAAAGAGAACAAATTAATTTTAAGTACAAAAATATCAATGTAATACGAAGACTGAACTGTTAAAGCACAAATCAAAAGAATACACAGTCATGGAATGCTGTGCATCATTTCAAGCACAAATTTAAAGATGAGATGACTAAGTTTAATCAAATTCAACTTGCTACTCAGAAGTATGATATACACTTGCCCTGTTACAAGACTAAGCAGAAAAGACACCAAGGAAAACATGAAAGACTCTCAAGCCAAGACGCACACAAGAACGACCAGAACCACCTCTTTATAGTCAGAGGCACTGAACGATCTTCATTTGTATACTGACTTGAAATAAGTTATTGGACAAAAGGGCATTTTAAAGCAAAAAAGTGCACTTAAATTCTCAAAGCATTGCAGTATTAGATCTTTCTTACTACCGCTAATATGAAAACCAGAAAATACAAGTAGAAAATGACATGTATAAAGTAATTATTCTCTTCCTAATACAGCATAATTTTCTCATATTATAAAGCTTCTGGCTAGCAAATCCCAACGGTAAGACAAAATTATTAATAATAAAAGAATACCTAAGGAACTGAAAAAAAATGAGATCACGACTAATCAAGAAGAAAAACTGTAACACGAAACAGTTTTCCTTTCATGTCCCTATACATAAGAGTATTACCATACCCAAGGAGAACTCCATCTTTCAAAAACTCCTAAAATAAAGTTCTCAGAAAAGAAAAAATACATCTGAAGAAAACAGATTACTTGCATTTAAGCATTCATCTGCATGTATTGCATATATCATTTTAAATCCCAAAGCAGTAACCTTCTTTTCATCTGATGTTAAAAAGTAAAACAGAAGCTAAACAGTAGATGTAAGACATTAGAGATATCTAGAAACTCCTGATGTTATCATCAAGATAGACATGCACTTTTCAAACTGCAATTTTTAGTCTGCATGTTCTTTTACAGAGAAACACTACAAAGGAATCTGTTTGGAATTGGATATTCGAATTTCTGTTACTGGGTTGTTGGCCAAGTCTCCATATGACAGAATAGCTCTTCACAGACATGTCACTGAGGTTAAAACTTGACAGCATATCAGCTCCCAAATTTAAGGCATTTAGAGATATGAACCCTAAAACTGGCCATCTAAACACTTTAATCTCAGCTTTCATGCATGTGAACAGCTGAGAGCAACTACTACCAGGGCTAGATGTGATGCTGCCATCACTGAAGTATTACTGACTACTGTAAGCCTACAAGAGGAACAGGCAAGTAATACAGTAAGAACGCTTCTCTGTTTGCTGTATCCATGAAAAGTTTCTTCCCATCGTGTTATACATAGGGAAGCCAAAAATCATATTATCAGGGTTCTAAGAGAGTAAATTCATAAATAGTCAGATGCCCCAGGTCCTTTACTGCTGAAAAATCTCAAAATCATGTTTTTCTTTGTTCAGATGGAAAAGCAAGGAAATAATTTAACACCTGCACGTAAACAACTACTTAAGCACTTCTAATAGAACTAGACTTACAGACATAACAAATTTAAGTAGGTAACTGTCAGTTATTCCTCCTGTAAACACTATGCATAATTACAAAAGACAAACCTTATCATTTACATTCCAAATATTCAAATTACACATACAGTACTTTCAGAAGTTTTAACTTTCCAACCACACAATTTTTTGAAGAGTCCACAAACTATAGCCCTTCATACGGCAGGTAACTGCCAGCCATTGTCCAAAGCAGTTCATGAACAGGCAAGTAAAGATTCAGGTAGATACAGAACAGTGAAGAGTATCTACCTTTATTATTGATCTGTGAAAACAGCTTCTGCTGTACCTAGACACTCAGGTCAGCTAAACAGGTAGAGAACATACTGACTGCAGAGAGCATCCTTTTTTAGTCACACCAACACAGATGCTCTAATAGATGGATTATCAAACACATGGCCACTTGATTTTTTTTTTTTAAACCTGTACAGAGAGGACATACAAGCCACAACACATACAAAAATATTGGTTATTTAACTAAAATTTAAGAACCAAAGCATTTTAACATGTCATCTTGTTTTAAATAACAGAAGACACATTGGCTTTTTTAAATTACTTTAGTGGTCCATAAAATTTTTATCCAGCACTTTTACCTGTTCCTTGATGTCTTGTAACTGTTGCTGCAGTTTCTGTACATCCGCATTGACATTGGTGTTGTCTTTGTCTTTCTGCAAAACTGGAATGTTTCCACTTGCTGTGATTTAGAGAAAATAAAGTATGTGATTATACATCAATCTAACTAAACAGGAATAATTATTTCCAATGTACTAACTATAATTTCTGAATTATCTGAAATAATGTTAGTCAAACATATTTGATAATCTAAATAAATTCACTACAACACCACTGCAGCCCAATTCATAAAGAACTTCTTTGAGTTTAGTGGCAAGAGTTCTTTGACAAATATTTCCTCAATAATGATTCTCAAAATGCCTACAGCTCCATAATGTTCTCAGAGTTCGTATTTGCCATTGAAGCTCCTGCAGTAAATTTTTTTGCACGTGTGCAAAATAAATCCAAATCCTTCCACACTGAAGAGACTTGTTATCTACACAGCCAATTCTATTTGGTGTTCAAAACTGCATAAGCGTCTTAGAAGTAGTTTGTTCAAAACCTGATTTTAAGCATTATTCTTATATTTATCTATTTGGGAACAGTATGACAACATTCCAGTTCACATAAACTCAATTCAAACATGGCATACCACACACACACAGAGTAAATACAAATAATCCATAGAAATTATTCAGAGAGGTCACAGGAAGTTTAAAAACTAGTCAAAGCAGGAGATGTAAAACTGAACAATCTGTCATGAAAGTTGATGTACCTAGAAGGAAAATATTTACCATTCCTTTACCAGTCAGAGTTCCAAAAGTAAAAAAACCACCAAACCAATAAACATTTATTTGCCCATTTGCACAATTACACACAATCTTTAGCATTTGCTTCATAGGACATTAGTAAGTGGCGAAGAAGTCATATACGTTTCGGCTTCTACTCTGGATGCTGGAAACAATCCTTTAGTGTAACGACTGGTGCTACCACCACACTTGCTGCTACCAATGTACAAAGCAGTGCAAAGAGCAAATGGATACTTGGCTTAACAATGTTTTTATTAAAAGATTTAGGTCATTTAAAAGAGTGAGAATAAGAAGTTAGCGGGGGGAATGTGAAAGAGTATGGGTTTTGGAGTCACTCACAAATATCATCAGTGCTATCTTCTGTACCTTTCCCTCCACAGCACATTATGAAAGGCACTCTTCGCTCAACCACTGCCCGACACTGTACACATTTCTTCATCAAGCTTGCACAATCTGAGAGGACAGAGAAATAAATCAACTCTGAATTCTGCTATTTAATTTTTCTTCTTTCCTATCCATGAGCTTGTTTATTCACAGTAGCTATATAGCAATGCCATAATAGATGCTTATAATACAAATAATTAGTTGTGTTCATCTTCACATAATTTTCTGCAAATCACACCTATAAACAATATATTGTTTGGGATTCAAAGTAAACCTATTCTGTTTATTTTCTATTAGCATATTTCAAGCAATTTCCTCTTCTCCAAATGGATGTCCATTCCACAAGAACTACAGAAATTAAGAAAGTAAAATAACACACATTTGAGACCAAGACATTATTGGAAGTTCTGACTACCTGCTTTTTCTTTCAGAACAAAGGATCTCACTTACTGTCCTAATGCTCCAGGGGCAAACAGGTGTGGCTCTTTACCCTTAGAAGAGTAAATCTGTATCTTTTGATACAATCCTAGAAAGGAGGCTGTAATTCTTCTACAAAAAGAAAATTATTATGTCTCATAAATGTTGAAGGTTACTGTGAATCAGCAGAGTGGGTCCTATAAACTACAAAAATTTGAAGACTCTCCCTCATCCTGCTTGAACAAGATGTCCAGAAAATAATCTGGAAAGAAATCACCTACATCTGTTAAAGCTTTCGCTGTCCTTGTTACAGCTTAGACTTGGTGATGTGTACCACACTGCTGAAATTCTTCACCACAGCAATCAATCTTTTTGCTGTCCTCTTCCTGAGAAATTAATAAAAAAACCCCGGACAACTTCTCTCATCATCTTTCAACTGCAGACAGTGAAAAAGGCCAGATGAGGATAACTATAAAGTCAGTGACTCAACGTCAGGTCTCTCAGCCAGAACAGATGAAGAAACCAGACTTCTTTAGCAAGACCAAGTAACTGGTTACTTATGGGAATGATTACCTTCCCTCTTATGTAGATTGTCAGCAACAAGGACTGCTCTTCTCTAGGCAAATGACCCTTCAACAAAGTCCTGAAATGTCTGGTGACAAGGTGATGGCTTGTTGATGATTCTCATCCACATATTCTCAGAAACAAAAAAAATTCTGGAGATCTCCTATGTCTTTTTTTGCTACACGAAATAAATCAGAGTGAATCATAACTGGTGCTCTTTGCAAAGCTATACGATATGTCTTTTAGGGAAAAATATAGCCCTTGTGCAAATCTGTAGATTGGTAATAAAGCATATTAAATATTTATTTACAATACTCTTTAAAAACACCATTTGCACATCTGAATGTCCCCAAAAAGTTGCAAAGTAATAAAATTAATTCTAATTACTTCAGAAGTTTGAATGATACACAGCAGGCTTCTATAATCTGAGTAAGCCTACTCACAATTAAATAATTCAGATGGAAGAGCACCTGCTTTCTGAATTTAAAAACTCCAGTTTGTCCTCTAATTATTTCACTAGCAGCATGCCAAATAATGCCAAAATTCTGACTATCACACCAGTCTATCAAGTAAATTGGACCTGAAGTCAGATTACTAACAAGCTTTTAGCAATCTGGCTAAAAATGTTCTGTTTCAAGGTTACTTCAAAAGGAACTTCTGCCAAGTTTACTTACTCTCACAGGCACACATATGACCACAAGGCTGGAAAAGAACTGCTGCCTTTTTGTCTGAACATACTACACATTCTTCAATCTGTAAAGAACAATAAACACACATATGAGAAAAGTTTATCTCCTGCTCTCTACATTAATTTGCTTCTACGCTCTCTTTGGCAAGGCATGTGGACGTTAAGAAACTCCATCTAGTGTTATTTTAACTAATTCAGCACCTCAAATTTAACTTAAATGAGTTATCACACTGACTTCTAAGGACTGGTATTTGCTGGCAATATTTATATGTTCAGTACATTGATAGGCACAGAGAAGTAGCTGAGACAGAATATGTTTCTTTTTCTTTATTCTTTTCTCTTTCTTTGTTCCACGATATATACTTAAACTGGCATTGTTCAGCCTGGAAAAGAGAAGGCTCCAGGGAGACCTTATTGCAGCCTTCAGGAGTTAAAGGGGCCTTATAAGAAAGATGGGACAGACTTTTTAGTAAGGCCTGTTGCAATAGGACAAGGGGCAATGGTTTTAAACTAAAAGAGGGTAGATTCAGACTAGATATAAGGAAGAAATTTTTTTAAATGAGGGTGGTGAAACACTGGAACAGGTTGCCCAGAGAGGCAGTAGATCCTCCATCCATGGAAACGTTGGACAGGGCTCTGAGCAACCTGATCAAGTTGAAGACGTCCCTGCCCATGGCAGGAGGCCTGGACTCCCTTCCAACTCAAACTATGCTATGATTCTATGAAATGCACTTACAACAGACTTTTATAGCAATCTGTTTAAATATTCTGGGTTAGGGTTTAACAAGCCCTTTAATGTGGTGAACTATATACATAGTATGACCATAGACACCACATACCACTCCATTCATACTGGTCTGGACCACCTCTTCCAGTTCATAGGACTGCTGTCCAGGTTCATTCATTTCTTAGCCTTGCAGATATTACTCTAAGTTTTTATACAGAAGAGTATAAGAGAAGTATTGAACAGATATTCCACTCTATCTAATTTAGCGAAAGAAATCAAAGGAAGGTTATCCACAAAGGTTAGCTTTCAGCCGGGAAAGCTGATTTCCATATATTAAGGCTTCTACTTCCACTCATCCATCTAAAGAAGCTACTTTGCTGCTGTGAATCACCCAGTTGCAGAACGTCTTCACTGACTACAAATAAAGCCTAGAGAAAAGGATCTCACACTATGTTAACATTTGGCCATTGAAAATAGGCACTGCAGAACAGCGAACGGTATCAGCAGTAAGAATAAGAGAGTGAATAGTAAAACCAGTACAAATTCATATTTACAATTCCGATTGGAAACCTTACTGGGATTAGGTCCCCAAAATAGGGCACAACTGGTTGATACTCTGAAGGAGAAAGACAGCATAATGAAATTCATGATTCCAAAGAAAGAGAAGGTAAAAGCTGAAAGTAATTATTAACTTCAAAAACAAGCACATATTAACTAACTCAGTTTACAGGCAAATCATCTTTCCAATCAGCCCTGAAGAACAAAAGAACTCAGAAGAACTGAATATTACTGAAGGAAATTATACTTCAGAAAAAGCAGTAATTTATCTTCACATGGGAAAAAAAATACCATGGGGTAGGTGGGAGTCTATTTAAAAAAAGCATCCTCAGGTGACTGTATTAGGAACTCTTGAGGATCTGAACAATACAAACATTGCAAGGTGGGAAGAGAATGAGGGGCAGGTAGGACATGAGTACAGGTAAACAGATCAAAGTAACAGACAACGTTGAGACAAGATATCATTACGATGCAAAATTAATTCCACCCAGTGAGACACCTGTAATGCAAAACACTACTTAAAATACACTACACTTTTCCTCAAACTCTCTTTTTACTTTTCCATTAAAAATAGAAAGAGAACCAATAAACTTTGGAAGATTTTACCTTTGTCCTAGACTGAACTTGTTCTTTACAGATGAGGCATTTTTTCACCCGTGGTGAGCACAGAGAACACGTGGCAATGTGTCCACATGGGCCGAACAGAGTATCTCTCTTCATGTCTGAACACACCATACATTCTTCTAAGGTTTCAGAATCATTGTTGATCATAGATGGACTTCGGGAACCAACCTGACCACTACAAAGAAACCTTGCAGTTAAACTTCCTTTTAAGAATTTTCAAAATTCTTAATTTAAAATGCACATCAGTCAGCTGTTTATCTATATACTTCTACGCGTTCAGGCATAATAAAGCAATTTGAACTGCATTTTCCCAAACATACAGTTAACACCAGAGTGCAAGGTCACACGCTCAGATAAGATGTTGTACAGAAACAGGCCACACAAGTTAGAATAGCATCTCGTGAACGTAAAAAAACCCTTCCCTCCCATCCTAAGAGTTTACTTTATTAATAGAGATGTACCCTTGTAGATTCAGAACTGTACAGCTCAACATCTTAATCTTGAATATACTTCCAATACATAGGAAATGACAGACTTGTTTAAGATGCCCCGAAATCCTGCAGCAAATTCACCTCAGATCTTTGTCCTGTGCTGCTGCTCACCCAGCAGAGGGAGAGCGTGTTGAACCCAGCCAGCTTACTCCTACAGCCCTCGCCAGCCCCTAAAAGGTGGCGAGGAAGAACAGCCACAGGGATGAGGCTGAGACAGGTGGACAGATCCAAACTAAAAAACTCTGAAGAAAATAGGCACCTCACACACCAGGGCAGCATCAACAAAAAGAATCTCTCTTCGTGACAGTTTGAAAGTACATTTTTGATTTCTATACAGGAATTAAGGATGAGAATCATGTAAGCCCATGGTGGGACCACAACTAGGGCAAGTAGCAAGTTGAAACTTCTCATAACGCATGCACTCGATAACATGACATTTCACTGAGATCACAATTCCTAGAGAAGTGCTTCTGAGACATCAGACCTATCCCCTCCTCATCCTTTTACAGAATCATACAATCATTCAAGTTGACAGGTACTCAGGAGGTCATCGGGCTCAAAGCAGTATCAACACTGAATTCACATCAGCTTATACTGGGCTTTGCCCATTCCAGTCCTCAAAGCTTGCACGGACAAAGATTTCTCCTCTTTGCTGGGACGGTTAGAAGTTCTACCAACCACCACCTGCACGTTGCCATCTTCCCATTCTCCTCCCTCCCATATTAACATATGAAAGTCCTGTAAGACTTGGGTAAGTTTCAACTAATGTATTTATAATTATCATTCAATGTACCATGGAAAATAAAGAATTCATTGAAAGTCAAGAAAAAACCTGTATGTTTTAACACTATTGTTAATAATGGCACAATGTTTTACACACATCAGTTAATCTATAAAAAGCAAGAGATTTGGAAACTGCACATTTTATGAATATACAAACCTGACTTTTTCTTTGTGACATTTAGCCAATGCTTTGCAGAGACTAGGATCAGGGCAAAGATCGAGGGGAGATTGACCTTTCTTATTACGAATGCTGAGGTCAGCTCCGTTGGCTGCCAGGAAGCAGGCAATAGATGCTGCACTCTTCTTCTCTGCTCCCTGAGTGCCAAGTCCCATTATTAGCTGAAAGAAAACAAATATGTAAGCAACCTGAGAGACTCTCTAAACAGTTCGGAACAGTCTGGCTGAAGGAAAACTACTTGACATGCATACATGCACATACACACGCGCGTGTATAAATCTGTAAGGCCAAGGAAGCATCTCTAGAACTAAAATCAAACCAGCTGTACAGTTGCTTAATTTTGAGTCTGCTATACTCAACTTTCCTTTAAGGAACTAAAATTCAGCTATTGATGCATTCAATCTCCTGCACACCTACACTCACTTGTGAAGTGGCTGTCCTTCTCTATAAGCACTGTAAAGGGTAAAGTCTCAGTGGGTATATTCAGAATACACTCAAAGTATACTGAAATTGCTGAGTTCAGACAAAATGCTACCACCACCACACTTGGGACTGAAAAGACAGTTGGGCAGAGAAATGAATGAACACTTCATTTTAGTCTAGTGAGCAAAGCAGCTGCCCAAGAAAGACTTGATTTCAGCTGCCTTCTCGGTCTGGAGGAATTTAAACTCACATACCTCTTCTCCAGTCCTAATCATGCAATGCTCCGTTGCCCTTTTACAACTATTACTGTATTTCTGTATTACTGTACCTATTACACAAGATTCAGAGGGCCAGCTAGAAAAATGAAGAGAGACGGTTCATCACCATAGCCAAGCAAGGAGAGGATTCCCCTACTTTGGAGCATTCTGGGCCTGCTCCTAACATCTTTTTGTATTAAAGCTTGATCAGATAAAATGCATTAAGTATAATGCAGATTACATATAACATGAAACAGCTGGCACCACTAAGAATCCCTCAGCAAACTATATTCAAAGGAACAGCTTTGGCACAGCTGGGGCAGCTCCAATTCAAGGAGCTTTAAATGTTGAATTCCAGAATTATAAAGGCTTTGACACTAATATAGAGGCAGGATTTTGTATGTACCTCTTTCCCATTAATTAAGTGCCCAACTTGACTGATGCACATCTTTCTATGCCAATTCCAGTTAGTACAATCTATCCCTGCAGCTGGTCTTCTAAAAGCTGGGTGTCAAGTATCACCCCTAAAAATTAGGTAATTTTGGCTGGATTAAAAACCATTTAATATTTAAAGAACTAGACGTGCTATTTTAGACACAACAGCATACAGGAATAAATTTAAAATACCAGATAACTGCTACTGCAGCCCTAAAGGTTGCATATCCTGAAGTCTGAACTTCGAAGAAAACAGTTTTCAAACTCTAGTTATTTCCCTTATTCCTCAGAGGTGACTTGTGAAGAGAGACACTTGTTTGGGTCCATGTCTTGCAGCACGTGAAGTATGTATTAGAAGTCTTTACCCTGCCTTGATCACTGCATGATTATCCTTCTCATCATAGAGCCATCCAGTTTCCTAGGGAAGCAATTTTTTTTAAACCTCAGTCTATTTTTTTTTTCTAGTTAGGAGTTCTTGTATCAAGAAGTATTACTGAGGTGCTACGAGACTCCTGAATGTCACTTCATGATACTCATTGATACTCACAGTCCTACATTCTTCCCTATGATCAGGTAAGAACAGTGCAGCTTGAAAGACTTCATACCAGGAAAACCAGTAAGTTAGAGAGAGAAATTGTTTTGTGGTGTTCGGATCACAGAACATTTTTGTTTATAAATTCAGACTGTTTTTCTGCACCTCAATTATAGCATTGGCTGAAGTGAAGCAGAGATTTTTATCCAGCTTCAAACTGGGTACTTTGGAACTATGACAGTAATCCAGCCAAGGTAGCACAAAGCCCAGTCAAAGCTTATTTGCTCTGAGGTTGGCAGAGTAGCCTTTTTTGAAGGCATGCCTACACCGAACAATTTGCTGCAGTCCGTCCTTATTTGCTGGGACAAGAGTGCTCTTGCCCTCCACACTTGCACCTTATGGGTTCTAAGCTGTTCCTGAATGAAACAGCTATTTTGCCTCCAAGAAGAAAACCAAACACAGATAGTTTGCTTCACGTGATGTGGATACACACTACGCCAAGGCGGGCTCCTCCACTTGGAACAGCCATCAGCATTATTCAAGAAAACCCCAAGTCCTAAAATGCCTCTATGTGCTGTACACTTTGGAAACACCAGGACAATACTGCATCCCATGACACTTCTCTGGTAGTCTGTAACATTTCAGGCACACAGAATAAAAATTAACCCCAAAACCCAACAACTCATGCACAAAAAACCCCAACTCTTGGTGCCTAGTACAGCTGCAGGAAACCTCCTGTTTCTCTTCCTCCCAGCTGTACAATTATCACAGTGTGCTGGATGAAAAACTTCAAAATTATTTAAAGAAATGGGGTTAACCACTCACAGCACTTGAACACGGAAATGTTTTTCAGATTGATACCTAAAAATGTGTAGGGCTTTGTGTACTATCAAGATTGTTCACTATCTGCATTTTAAATAGTCTATAAAAAACAACACTGAAGAAACCTGACAAAAATTGCTTTAGGTATTACAACAGCTTAATGTTGACATTCAGAAGGAACTACTAAAAATCAATGCTAAAGAATTCACTCCATATAATTCCACTTGTGAAATAAGTTCACAGTATCAGTAAGTAGTATTGTTTCATATTTTAAACCATGCTCAAAGAGTAACAAATGGCAGAATTTCAATGAATTTGCTGTCCAACCAACTTTACCAAATAGGAAAAACAACTAAAATCCTGCTAGTGAAATTTTTATTCTTTTTCAGTCTATTCAACTGAAAAAAAAATAGAAATCATTATTTATTGAAGAACTATACTATAAAGAGGCACCCTACAGGGCTCAGTAGGTTGGTATCTTCAAGACAGCAGTCCAAAGTTAATTAAAATTTCATCAAGCAAAAATGAACTCTAAAATACTAAAGATTTACGTATCAGATTTGCTATCACACAGACTAAAGGAATCTTACAAGTTTCCCAGTCTTTAAAGGAATTAATAAAAATTAATCAAAAAAACCCCAGATTGTGGATCCCACTAATAACATGGGTAACAGAGAAACCCATTTATGAAATGCTGAATCAGAGAAAAACTACTTATCTCCCGTTCATTCATTTCATACCTAGATACATGCACACAAAGTATTTTGGCCACCTCTTACAGAGTCCATTTCAGATCATGGAAACAAATGAGCTGTAATTGCTTTCCTCCTCTCAAAAGGACACAACCATTCTCTTATATATGCCAGTCATATTTTATATCTCTCTTCAAAGCTTATTCCAGTGTATTTCAGTGAGATTAAGTAACCAGTCTGAAAAACATTTATTGTACAGTGGAATTACTGTTTTGAACAAAGGCTTTTTAATAAAGCCTTTTAATAAAGTTGGTGGAGTTTGAATGAAATGCAAAAAAACTTACCACCCACAGTTAAAATTAGAAAAAAACATTATGACAGTGGTAGTTAATGATTCAGTAAATCTGATCCACTTACGTTGTGCATCTTTAATATTTAAAGAAAAAAATTGTTTGTTTCTCTCAATCCCAATCACTCCAGAATTTTATTTCTCCTTCACCTATCAGCAAAACTATAAACTTCACCTTTGCATATGGGGTTCACACAGCTTTTTGGGCGTGAGCGTTTCTTTTTTCAATAAAATATTTTGACCTTTATTACCTGGAGTTTCTTTGACTACTTCCTTACTACAGCACAATTTCTGAAATGAACTCTGTCAGAAAGATACATAACAATAAACATAAGATTAAGAATGCTGCCTTCTAATGGAAAAAACTTTCAGGTTATAGAATCAGTTAAACAATTGAAGCTACAAAGACATGCCAGATGCTGAATCACAGAAAACAATCTTAGTCTTATTCTGTACTGTAATACTGTTTATTTCTTTTTCCTAAAAAGCTACTTTTGATTTTTTGGCAGGCATACATGTTCACTATGGAAGACAGGTTTGTAAAAATATTTTGAACTCAGTAACACTATTTTTCTTTAACAAAGACAATGACTACATGTGAAAAGCCACAATATGATTTCTGCCTACACTGCAGCTTAATGCAGAACATCTACATGTACTTATGCTGCCAAAAACCAGTTCAACAGTACAGAACTAGACAAATAAAGAGACAAATGTACAGGAAAAGAAAAGGAATAAATAAATGCATTTTATTTACTGTGTTCTTTGATGGCTCCCAAGCAGTATCTACCTTGCCCACATCTTGCATGTCTTGGAGTTGGCGGAGCTGTGACAGGGTGTGGTGTCTCAGGGCTTCATGCAGGGGAGTATCCCCATCTTTATCCTGAATATCCAGCTTAGCACCTGCACGGACTAAGAGCTGAAAAGAGAAAGAACCCAATTTAAAACTCAAAAAAAAGCTATTTATTTCTTTAAAAACTAATTTCAGGAAACTACAGTGTAGGATGCTGTAGGAGGTCCAAAAGGGTTATGCTTTATATAAACTCAATCTTCACAGATGAGTTTATGTAAATTTTTCATAATTGGAGTTCAGCCCTCAACTGAAGCATTTCTCTCTTTCAAATATCAAGCTTATTTCAGCAGAAGCCTAATGCTTGCCCATGCTCTGAGAGAGTGCGGCAAGAGATGCTATTTTAGAGATTCTTTCTACTGTCCAAAATCTTTTAATTCTTACAACGTGGTCTACAAACAATGTAACGTATTACAGCAACGTATCAGAAACAGAACAAGTGAGCAATAGTTTAGATATGTATATATTCTTTACTATTAGGTTTCAATGACCTCAAAAATCACCACTTTCACGCTATGCTAAACTTTACAACTCAATTTACAGTATCCTCCCATTAGCAAAGTAGTTAAGCATGTACTTAGGTTTACCCTTATTCAGCAAAAGACATAAAAACCAATGACGCTACTAAATACTATCTCAGAACAATTTGGAAAGTAATGAACTGTAATACTCGTCTTTAAGGCTAATTTTAGACACACATTCCAGGTCAGGTGACACGAAAGCAAGCGTAAGGCTGCACAGGCCCTCCTATTCATATTGCCTTTCCATCCAGCCCTCCCATAATTTGTTGCACTAGAACCTTCCTAAATACACTGTTAAACAAAGGAAATCAACACAGGCTGACAAAAAACAATTGCCTCTAAAAATTACACCCTGTCACTGTCGCTATTCAGAAACCTGTAGATAGCAGCTGAGGTTTTAACTTTAGTTTTGAGCTTTTGCTACTTTGCAAAATTCAGATTAGCAGCAGACACAAAAGGCATAGCCTAGAAACAGGAATACATGAAGGGGGGGATCTTCCTCTTCAGAACCCGCAGGCTTGCAAGGATCTCAGCCTCTGGGAACCAAAGAATCTCAGACTTTAGAAAAGGCTAAAAGGAAAATCACTTAAAAGGAATTCAGAACTTAATTTTCAAGGTAATACCTGCCTGTAACTGACTGCAACTTACCATTTTTCCCCAACCTTTTCTTCCACAAGTGAAACCAGGAAAACCAGCTAATAGTTGCAACAGTCTCCCCTCAACTTCTTACACTCTCTAAATAGACTTACTCTGGTCCAATTCTTCTTTCTCATATCTGGTGTCTGTTACTAGCTATTTACTGCTTAAGAGTTTCTCCTGGAAGAAAATCTGTAAGAGAACTCTTTTCAGAACAACCTGGAATCCTTGGCTACCACAGAAATTCAAAGCCTTTGCAGAAGTTTTAAAAAAAAAATTAAAAAAGCAAACCACCACCCTTTGTCATGGCAGCAGGGCTTTTAAAAGAACCCTGCTACCTTTGACCACTATTCCACGGATGCCTGAGGGTACAACCCAGGCCTGGAAGGTACCCAGTAGGAATTAATTTTGAAATACAGAGCCAACATGTTCTCTGCATGGCTGCATGAGTTATTTTAGGACTTCTCAAAGTTAACCCAACTCTGAAGTATGGATACTCTACAGGGTCATTCACTTAAAACATTCTCAGATATAAGCACGTCAGTCCAATACACATACTAGTTCTTCTACATGCCTACCTTCCTGCTCATCTGCTACATGGGTATTGTATTCCCAGGTACCGGGTCGGTTCCAGAAGGGCACAAGAACTCACCAAATATAGCTGCCAAATAGCTTGCAGGATGCAAGTGACACTGACTCTAGGAAACCATTCTTTTGGTAGCAAGCAGTTCCAGATTTAGGGCCATATCACATGTTTCACTGTAATGGGATCACATCCATCAGCCCTTGGAGATGGAGAAACCTTATGGCAAAATAACGCTACACAGAACTGCAGCTATACGTCTGTGCAGGGGGGACAATTCTCTGTAGGCCTGAGTAAGTGACAGTTTTTAGAACAAGATGACTCTCACTCTACAAAAGACAAATTTAAAAAAAAATTACGCAGTGGGCCAAGGCCAGGTTGATGTATTCACTCATAGGGAACATCTCCTATGGCAGTGAGCACTCTCTCTGAGCCTCAACAGCCCACGCTATCAATCCAAACACTCAGTCACATAGGTCCCGTATGGACAGTGCACACAGGCCAGAAGGGGCAAGCTGTGCCAGACTCCCGTTTCCTGTGCCAACAACAAAGTTTTGTTAAATTGAAGTATTAACATTTGCAACCATGCAAGCAAAAAACAGAAACAGCATTAGTTTCATTGGTAAGACATCTCTGTTACTGCTTATAGCTCTCCCAAGCTAAGAACAGGGAAAGTCACATACTCAGAAGACTGAAAAGTACATTTGTAAAAAGATGTTTCACTTAGCTAAAATTTGCAAAAGCTACGAGCAAGAATAACAACTCATACACAACGAGGCATCAAAAATGCTATTTGAAGGTCCCATTACAGGACCACAAGACTCAGAGAAGTAACAGAGAAACACATTCTCCCTTACTCCAAGGAGAGATGCTGGAATTGGCAACTGCATAGAGGAAACCATAACGTACATGTATAAAAATTCAGCATTCCTGAAATGTCCTTCATGTTGCCGACTGACTTCCTGTGCAAGCTGGCAGGTTTCTGAATTGATCAAAATTAATCATACAAACATTCAATGGCTACATGGGGTTAAATCATTCTTTAAAGGTTCATGAAGTACCCATGCCTTAACAGCTACAACCAGCTAAAGTCAAGTACCATTAACCATATGGTTTATTGCAAGTAAGATACTTACCCTAACAATTTGTGTATGCTGTCGTTCAACGGCAAGGTGCAGAGCAGTTTGCTGGTTAACATTTTGGATATCCAGGTTAGCATTGCCCTAGAAGATATTCAAAGCACTAGAGAATTATCATCCCAGTAATTCACCTACAGGCAAGGCAGTCCGTTAGGGCACTGAATACAGCCCTGAATATGATTCCTAGTTTGGAGATTTGAAAGCAGAAGTGATTAAATACTTTAATTATTTACTGTAAAGATGTTGATCTGTTGAATCAAACTAGGTATCAAATTTTTCAATCTCTCCGCATTATTAGGCCATCGTAATGATCTCAAAGGCGAGTTTGACCTTTAGAGCTCCCCACATGTCCCTCCCTGCTCCATTGCTTCTGCATTGCGATTGCAGGCGTAAAGCAGCAAACTATTTTCACATCAGATGGTTAACTAAGTGTGACATTTAAATCCTTCTGAGAAAAGAGTCCTACCTGATGCACCAAAAGTTCAGCCACTTCCACATGATTATTGAGAGCTGCCAGATGCAAGGCAGTGTAACCATCATCTTTTTTCTCATCAACAATCCATGGTCGTGGTAACTTGGACAACAATACACGCATTGCACTGAAATAAATATGCAGAGATGGCATAAATGCACCTATAACGCATGTGTTGAATGACAACAGACTACAATAAAACAATATTCGTTCTTGGATCTAAAAAGTAGTAGCAGCTAAAATAACATTAGGGTTTTTTTTTAAAGAAAAAGTAGGTAAAAAGCTGTATCAACAGTTCCAAAGCATAATGATTTCATGTTCAGTTCCTTCCAGTTAAAGCGTACAAACCATACAATACCCAGAACAGTGTGGGAATCAGATTTTTTCAGAAGAATGTTATCTAGCAGTAAAAACTACCTTAAAAAAAAAGTATTCACACAAATTCTGAAACATAGACAAAAGAATTGTTCTCCCTCAAAATCCTCATAGCATCCTTAATTATTTAATGAGTAAGTTCCACTACATTAGATTTCTTTAAAATCATCACTTTATAAACTGATGCCATGGGCTGTAACAGTTAAGACTCTCAACTTCTGAGATAAAACTGGAGTAAGACCTCTGAGGCACAGACAAAATAAATGCTGAAACTGTAAAGCACGTATTAGTGGACTATTTTCATTACAGATAGTGGCCGAGTATAACATACCATGGCAGTGCCTAGTACTCCACATCACTTCTGTATGTGCTTACCAAGATGCCTACCAAAGGAAGAGGATTTATTACCTTACACCTCAAATTCAAGGGTGGGGGAAAAGCAACTCAATTATGAGAGTATTAAAGCAAACTAAAATCCATGAAGTCCAAAGACTGCAGTGTTAAGGGTATTGATAACACAACACTAGATAAACAAACTGCTCAATCTGGTATCCTCTCAGAAATGCACTTTTCTTAAGTTCACGTGTCTTCACTTAGCTTTTGGAATAGGTAAGTTACCAAGCTTAATTCCCTTATTGTCTTATCTTTATAAACAGCACATGCAGCTCCCTTATGACAGTTCCTCGGATACAAACCCTGGCAATTGCAGTGTAACAGTCACTTTTTGACCCAGACTCAGAGTGTCTGAGGAAACCACAACTAAGCAACCGCATCTCCAGGCCGCGGGATCCTACAGGAGACCCGTGACCAACTGCTACGTGGAGCATCCACAGCCAGGCTGCTCTGGAGGTTCATCCTCCGCAGAGTGGACATAAGCACTTGGCCAGGAACCAAATGCATTTTGCAGTCTGTGGGTTCTCTCAGTCTTTTTAGACTCCATCGTCATCACAGTTTTCTTGAGGTAAGCAAATAAATAAGAAACCGTTCTCAGCCTTTTAGGATTTTTTGTTTTCCTGGCAGGACTAAGCTTCTCACTTCCTCACAGTCCAAATACAGCAAAATAAGACAACAACACTTAGCAGATTGTACATTGCTCAGCTTCTACTCATAACGCCTTCTGCAGCTCTGTCACGTGCTAGGAAAAAAAAAAAAGACTAGAATATTTGGAAAAAAACAACCAAACAAACAAAACAACCCACAAAATACCACCAACACTAGTTCTTTGAGAGATGCACTTATGCAGGAGTTTCCAAAATTAAGGATATAATTTAGTAAAACACAAGTTACCAAAGCTTTATGAAATGTGGCAAAATAAACAAATATTAGTTACATTGATAAACAGAAGTTATTTTGTAATGAAATGATGCATTTTCAAACCTAGGATAAAAACATGTCTCTGGTTCGCAACATCAGAACTGTTTCTAAGTGTCTTAGAGAGGGAGCACGTCTGGAGCACTGTGGTTCGCATCATATTTGGACCGTACCTGGGCACAGCACCCCCAGCTCTTCAGAAAGCTGGGCTGATACAGAGCAGGCCTCAGGAGCACCCGATCCCCGCAGCACAACAAGCCCGTCTACTTTCTGCTGTGGCTTCCCATAGGGTATTATGCCATGTAAGCTCTTTATCTTCACCTGCCAGGCTCAGTGCTTCTAAAGACCCCGTAAAGCTTGAGAGTATCTACTGTGGATCGTCTAAAGAGCACAACAAAAATTACCTGAAAATTCCTTACGACTGACAGAAGTAATATGACCACCGTGAGCAACCGGTAAAAGGTGGGCAACAATAACCTAAGAAAAAACCCAAGGTCAAGAAATTTTTTTTACAACTGCACCTATAACTTGAGGAATGCTATGGGAGGCACCAACACTCAAACCTCTCATTATAGCCAGCTTGTCTCCAAAGTAGCTCTCGTCACTAAACAAGGAACTGCCCTAACCAACTCAGGTGATATTTTATATCCTTTTCTTCAGTAAGGAAATAAGGAAACTGCCAACTCCACAGATAAATAAAATTTAAAGTATATTCACACACTTTAACAGATGCATCAAGAAGTGAATATACCTCAGAAACATTATTGTTGCCATTTCTTTAACATCTCTCATGTTTGAAAGAAAAGTTAGAAATTGACTTAATATATTGTGTGCTATGAAAAAATTGACTCATCCTAACATTTGCAAGAGCACTAGCCTTACCAGATCCTCTTTAAAAATCTTTTCCTATTTAGTTTGCTGTCAAATGCCAGGAAAAATTTCATCTAAAGTTCAACTGCAAAATATTTGGTGGCATCTTGCTTTTGTATAAATGAGACACCTGCTATATTTTTGGATACTTTTAAAATGTATTGGTCCCACTGAAAAAACAGAAGGACCAACAAAACAAACAGTTTCTATGTGTAATAGATTTTTATCTTACTTTTCACAGCCAAGCATCAGAGGACCAGCAACTACTCCTCAGTTGCTTCTGCCTATGCAAGTAGAGACCACATCTCTCTCTTTCAGACTGTGCCAAATTACTGGACAGCAGAATGGAAGGATGGTTTTACAGACACGACACCTTAAAATTCTGCAAGATATAAATACACTACAAATGGCAAATTCTTTTCATTAGCTGAGAGGTAGTTTCTTTCAATGCACGAGATCCTGTTCCTTCACACTGCAGTCTTCCTTCCTACAGCTATTCTATTTTGCAGTATTTTCTAGAGCTGCTGCCAAAATTTTGACAGCTAAGTGGCTACCGTTCAGAATAGTACTCACTGGAACAGGCATGCATTGTATCATAAAAAGTCGTATTAGTGAATTAATGTTGCATGCCAATGACACAGTAATTCTTGATTCACTTTTCCACATGAAGTATTAAAGAAAAAGCTGAGTTGTGCCGCTCCATTTTCAGGACCACAACACAGATGTGGTTCTGAAAACTTGCTTTCATGTCAGATACATGAAAACAGACCATAGACTACTTTGTCCGTAATTGTATTGAAAAAGATTAAGAAATCCATGACCGTGAAATCAGCTGAAGAAAACTCTTCAGACTATCATCTTCAGTGTATTCACTGTACAGATTACATGGCTAATTGAGCAGCTTCAAAGATCATCGATAAGACGCTTAAAAGCCTTGTGAAAACACTGAAATTATGTTATCACTATGCTATTTAAAGATCATTACTAATGAAAAACATTTGTAACAGGTACGCTTTGGCATTTGTTGGTCTGCAGTATTTTCAGATTAGCAGGAAGCTGATAAAAATTTTGGGCCCTTTTCAGTTGGATGATCTTTTGCAAGTTCTGAAATTTTCTAGATGGGACAACAAAAGAAAAACTTCAGTGAAAATTTTTGAGAAAGTTGTCTGTAAAGCTTTGAAGGGGGTGAGGAAACTAGTTCTTCTTTCATAGGAGCTAAACATCTGCTCAGTGAAAAAGGTAACAAGAAAGCACACGTGTGTATAGGGGGCTGAGATCAAGGTATTTGTTGCCTTCCCAGGCCCAGCTGTTGGGGGTACAGTGACTTATGAAGCCCACCATAATTCACATAATTTGTCCCCATAAAACATTAGTCCAGGCTCCAATAGAAGTGGTTTGGTAGAAGGAACACCCATTTATACTGTCTTACGTTTAATTTGAGATGTAGAAGAATAACAGCAAATACTGCTGCTGAACACACCTTTAATTTGACCTTGCCACATGACGGGGGTTTTGGGGGGCTGGG
>NW_009635015.1:0-16730 GCF_000690535.1 Cariama cristata | reverse complement strand
CAGCCACTTGTCCCCAAGCCTGTAGCCTGTTGCATGGGAGTGTGAACCCAGCTGTCACACTTGATGCTCCTAAGTCGTCGGTGTTACTGGACAAGGTGATCTCAAGTGTTATTGATGGTTTTCTCAGCCTCAGCTGCAGTTTGGGTGTCAGGCCACAGCTTGGGGCGGGGGGGAAGAGACCCTTTGCTCAGCTGATCCTGCTTGTTATATCTCCATGTGCTGCTCAGGCTACCCGGTGGTGTAGGGAGCCTGCAACAACTTCTCCCATCAGAGCAAGTTTACACCCCAGCAAAGGGCTTCTGTCAAGATTGAGAGCTAAACTATCAGGGTTTAACTATGGAAAAACATCAGTTTTGACTAAGATGCAATCTAACAGAGAGATGTAACCAGCAGCCCGAGAAATATCCAGTATGCAGGTTGTCTTTTTTTCCGCTAGTGATGTATTTAGCTATCACAGCTACTGTAAATCACCACTACAAGTAGATAACTTCAGCATGTATTAAATGAAACATGCTAAGACAGGCATGGGTAGCTCTTTTTTTGGTTTTTCTTTTGTTTTTTTCTTTGTCTCATCTGTTGGTTTCCATCTTTTATCCTTATAGTGAATTGCTTACAGTGAATATAGTGAATTTTAGCCTTATAGTGAATTACATAACATTATTGTTTACTACTGCTAATCAACTGGTGATGCCTGCTGACTTCAGGGAGATTTCTGAAATTCTTTGCATTTTTGAAAATTAAGTAAACTGGGAATTTAGAACTCTAACCTCTAATTTACACTTGCTCGTTTCCTGTTTTTGCTGGGGTTTTGTTTTGTTTTGTTTTTTTTTAATTATTCACTGTTGGGAGGTGATGTTACCAGGTTATGGTGAAGTTGTCTAAGTTAATAGCAACCAAATTGTCTCTAGTTCTGCAATATAATCGTAGTGACATTGATGTCTGAGACAAGAACATAAGTGTGAGTATAGGGAATCTTGTCTGAAAATGTAGCATCACATCTCATCAGAAACCTATTTATTCTCTACATGGTTATGAATTGCTTGTATATACATTAAAGTGTTTACATAAGGTTTAGGGAGCTCTGCTATGGATATTAGGGCAATCAGGGAAAATGGAAATCCATGACTGCTCATAAAAATGCCTGTTTTCAGAACCTTGGTGTTTGAATGATTTTCAGAGTTGAGATGAACTTAAATACAGATCTTGAGTCTGATGCGGCTTTCACATTTTTCTTGAATGGCCTGCATGATAAAATCATGAGTATGGTTATTAATTTACTGACAGTAACATGATGACATGAAGCTGGGAAGGAGTAGGAGTATCATGGATGATAATGTTAGCATTCAAAATTAGTAAAGCACCTGGAGAAATAACTTGGGGGGGGAGAAAAAAAAAAAGGGATGACAGTCAGTAGGACAGACATATAGTATGCTCAGGCAGAAATAAAGAGCTTCACAAGTACAGATTGAGGTGGTCGAGTAGAAGGTCTGTAAAAGTAATTTTTAATAGACCAGCAAGCTAAGGATTGGTTAAGAATGTAACATTATTACAAAGAGCAAATAATCAATGGGATGTGTACAAACAGGCTTCAGAAGAGGTAATCGTGATGTAGTGCTGCTAACGGCTCTGCTCGAATAGCGTGTTCAGGTGAGAATGTTCTGCACTCTCAAATATATGGAGCTGATATATCTGCTGGAGAGGTGCCAGTTGGAAAAGTAATAATAATTGAGAATTTTAAAAACAAGAATTAAAAAAAATTATTAAAAATTTTAAATTTAATTAAGTGGTGATGTTAATTTAGCGTAATGAAGAGGAGACTCGGGCAGGGTCATGACATGTATCAGCCTTATACGTAAAAGGACACTGCAGAAGGAAAGTATTTGGTGGCTGAGATGAGAAGTAACAGACTAACGATTACAGCAAGGATGATGTTAGGTTGGGTATTTGGAAAAACTTAATAAACATCGTGAAGCATTTGAACAGGTCAGCTAGAGAATTTGTAGTCTTCAGCTTTTAATATCTGTAAGAGTAGGTAAGGAATGTGTCGGGAGTAACACACGTGCAGCTGACGGCAAGCTGGATGGACTAAACTGACTTCTTGCCTTTTGTGATATTCTTTGATATCCTTAAATGCTTTAGTTAATTACAGACTAAATTAGGCAGAAACAGGCATATCTTTTTAATAGGGTAACTGCTTTCGTTTCTTTGGTTTGAAGATTGAATGTGCTGCTTATAATCCTGAACCGTACCTCTCTGGAGAAACGGAGTCAGATTCCTGTGCCATGGAACATGGTTTTCTTTGGGTAAGTGTGATCTCTAAAAGCTAAAATGGGGGTTGTCTCCTGTTTCTCTGCATCGCTTTTTTGTGACTCTCAGCAACATATGGATCTGAAATGAATTTTGGATTGTTTTTTTCTTTTTTCTTTTTTTTTTTTATTTTATTCGTTTGTTTTAAGATGGACTTCTATAAAGGATAGCTAGTAATTTTGTCCATGTGATCTCGCTGTTCTCTGTGGGGTGTCACTTGTGTGCATGTGATTTGTTAGTGCGGCACAGAACGAATTCCAAAGTGCTGAGCACATTCAGAAGTGACTTATGTGCTAATTTATAATGAGGGCTGCTAAAACCCATATGAGCTCGCACTGTCCTATTGTCTGTTTTCATATTTTTAAAATGTTTTAGCCATAAATAATCTGTTTAAGTCTGTACATAGGAAAAAAAACAAACACTATTTTGGCATATTGTTATGACCCCAAATATGCAGATATTCCAGCAGACAAAGTGAGACAGCCAATACTTAGGAAAAAAAAACCACAAATCAAAACAAACAAACAAACGAACCCAAATCAAACAAACAAACCCAAAAAACCCAGCTAATGATTTCAGCAGCTTTTCTTGTTACTACAATACTGAAATTTTCAGGGAACCCTGAGAATTAGAAGTAGAAGTTAGAAATAGTTTACGTCAGTGGTTTTTTTCAAGGTGACCTGTATAATTTCTTTTTGTCTTCACTATTTGTAAACAGTTATCACAAATATATGCTGATAAAATCTTTCTACTGCCACAAAATGTTCTTTCTTTTTTTCTTTGCAATGTTTTTTCTTTTCATATAAACATAAAGAGCTACTATATAAAAACACGTACTGCTGCTTGGGCAGACTTTTCTTTTTACTCTTCCTAGAGCCGTAAAATGTACAGATTTAGCAATATTGGTGATACTTAGGACTTCTCCCTGATTCAGAACTGTATCAGCAAGTTTGCAAAAGGGATTATATTAAGAATCCCTCTTTCTGTTGGACACAGCATTTATTTGTAGACCTGTTACTGTGCGAAGGACAGGCCTTATGTATTTTAAGAGAATCTGAGGTAACTTAGAACACTGTCTCCCTGATTCAGAACTGTATCAGCAAGTTTGCAAAAGGGATTATATTAAGAATCCCTCTTTCTGTTGGACACAGCATTTATTTGTAGACCTGTTACTGTGCGAAGGACAGGCCTTATCTGTATTATGTATTTTAAGAGAATCTGAGGTAACAGAACACTGGTTATGAAAATAATATATTACACAGGTACATACTGTAGTTGCATTACATTATGTATATACGTATGAGTCAGACATCAGAGTAGGCCATAATATTCCTCCTTTCAAAAAAGAAAGAACTGCTTTTGTCACTATACGGGGGAAATTTGTGCATATAATGTTTTGAAATCTCTTGTATTTGTGCTGAATTATTTTCTTGTTTATGTCTTAATTCATGGAGACTCATATTCACGCATATAACTTGAGATGCACTCTTCGATTAACATTCCAGTCGTTGCTCCTTCTTAATGCTGATCTTCCTGGAGACCGATATCAGTCTTGGTCTTTTTTTTTCCCTTTCTTTCCTCTTTCCAATTCAGATTGGCAGTTGTACTAATCAGATGGGCCAGATTGCAATAGTCTCATTTCAAAGCTCCAGCCCGAAGGTTATTGAGTGCTTCAATGTGGAATCACGGATTCTCTGCATGGTCTACATACCAGAGGAGGAGAAACTGAAAGAGCAAAATAAGGCTCTCGACTCTGAAAATGTTTTTGCAAAAGCTTCTAATGTGCCTACTATTTGCCTTGGCATGGAAGAAGGAAGGTGATTCTCATTTTTAATGTCCTGTATATGATTTATTCATTAAGTTTACTATTCTATAGCAAAATTGTGTGAGATACTTCCAAAAAAAAATTTTCTTTTTTAAAAAGTATCCATGTGATGTCCCAGTGACCTCAATTTATCCTTTCTACCTAAATCAAGAAAAAAATATCCACTGTACATCATTTTAAAATACACTTTGTAGTATTTGAAATTAAAATACTGCATATTGTTGAAAGAGGATTAATTCGTCATACATCATGTCTGAAAAACATAAACATTATTTTTGCAATGTTACAACATAACAAAAACATAAACATTACTTTTGCAGTGTTATGCTGTAACAAAAACATAAATATTACCTTTGCAGTGTTACAACATAACAAAAACATAAATAGTACTTTTGCAATGTTGCAACATAGCCTTTAGGCATTGGAAAATTATCAGAATGACAAAAGTGTTAATGAGGAACCAATTAACCTTCTAACACTGTGATATTGTGCAGAATTTGTCATGCGAATAAATAATATTGCTGCGTACTATTGACATGAATTATTTTGCTTCATTTGAACTGATGACCTTACTGAGTCATCACTTGATTTACATTGGAGAACAACGCTATATTTTCTAAACTTATAGGCCAGCAAGCAAACAGATCTTGTTATAGCTAGTGAGGGCATAATTATGTAACTACATGTGATTTTTTTTTTTTAAGGTATTTCTAACGGTTATAAGTGAAGGAGAACAAAATTCTCCAAGGAAACTGCTATGTTTCCAGAAAGTCCAACACCTAATTGTACTGATTATCTTTACTTGTGAAGTACAATTAATTCCAGATGTAACTATCCAATATTCCTAACATACCCATGGTAATAATCGGTAGAAATGGTGGGACTTTTAAGTGTAATTCCTGTCTGGTAATGAGCTTTTCTTCTCTTTTCCCTAGTTCTCCAAGTAATACTTAATCCTTTTTTTTTTTTTTAAACTGGTAGAAAGTTTTGGATAGGCTCATAGTAAGGACTTTGAGTAGAATTTTTATTATGTCTCTTTGTTGACTAATGTTGCTCCAGACAAGATAATATCAAAAGTGTTGTCATATGTCAATGTTAATTAATTGCAAATTGTTTACATAGACATTTTGGTGGGTTGAGATACCCCTTTCCATACTCATCTTCCTATGAATGGAGGGAGAAAATCTACACTCCCCCCCCCCCCCCCAATATTTTATTCTAAACTTTTTATCCATATTCTAATAAGAACTAAATAAAACATAGTTTCACTGTTTGTTTTTTTTTTTTCTTGCATCTTTTTATAGCATTTCTATTTACAAAAGTTGCCAAGGCTCAAAGAAAATTAGACTTCAGCACTTCTTCACTCCTGAAAAATCAACTGTTATGAGCTTAACATATATGTCTCAGTACTTGTTTGCTGGCTTGGTGAATGGAAACATCTCAATCTACACAAAAGCAGAAGGTAATCTAGTGATATGATTTGATAACATCCTGAGGAACTCACATGTCAGTATATTTTGGCAGAAGTAATTTTCCATGATTATATTTTCCGAAAATTCTCTGTAAAATTGCTGAACTAAGGTTATACACTTTTCAATACTTCTGAAAAGACTTGTTTTCTCTTTTTGAAGGATAGTAGACACTTTGATACTGTTCCCACTTTCCACCATACAATACATATGAAAACTGATTTGTGTCCCTTAGCTTAAACCCTAAGGTCTTCAGTGTTACAGTGTTACAAGACTGCAGTAGTTTATGTGATAACAGGCAGTATACTGTATTTTACACAGCACAATGCTAATTGCACTCAACTGTCCAGTATTGGTGTTTATGAAAGACAAAAATTCCCTAATGGTAGAGATTTTTCTGTGCATCTCATTTGAAATGGCAACTCCATTTTTACTGGACACATAGGAGAAGACTTTCCTATTTGTGCAGCTCATGTATTTCGCAGTAGGGCTTCTTTTTCCATTAGCATCACAGTTGGTGTTTTGTAACCAGCTAAGTAATTGGCAAAAATAATTTGAGTAAAGGAGAATCCCAGGCAATACTTCTGAACCAGAATTGTTGTCTTCAGAGCTGGTTCAGATGCTTGTCCGTGTACTTCCAGTACATCTCACTAACTTCCCTGCGGTACTGCATACATATAGAGTTAATTCAGTTCAAAATCAGCGAGGCTTTACTCAGAGTTTGAAACCTGAGTTTTTAAGTGAGCTGTTAGCAGAGAGACACCTAACCTTGCAAAGTGCAGAGCCAGCAGAGATCTGGTGTCCCTTATTAGTGTGAGCTGCATAACGATGGTCGTCACACTTCTCTAAAAAAGTGGGCGCTGTAAACAGCGCAGTTGCATTTGTGCGGCACTATACCTTGGCTACTAAATCCTGCCAGTCTCTAACTGAGGAGCCAAGCTTAGTCTCTTGAATCTTGGAACAAATTATATGTCTAGTGTTAGATCATATAAAGACTTAGTTTGGGAAAGGTAACAGGATACAATTTTTTTTTTTTTCCAAGCAATAAAGCATCTGAAAAAAGTGTTGGGAAAGAGATTTCCTTTTACAATCTTCAACCCAGTGGATTTCCTGTTGAGCTGTCATCTCTGATCTGAAGCCAGACATTAGATTTCAGTCCCCTTTTTTTTTTACAACTGAATAGCAATTTTTTCTTTGTTCTGGAGGCACAGGAGTGAGGCCTTGATCGAGGTCTCATAACATCATTTTTGATGTTTCAGTTTCTGTATGTACCTGGGTGGGGTAGTAAAGTGCATCTGTTGTCTTCTCTGAAAGGGATCGGGGTATTTAAGTTGTTTTAAGACTGTAGTTGCTATGACTCAACTTCTTCCAGAAAAGACCACTTCAAAACCACAAGTGGCATCCTTGGCTGTATGGGTAAGAAAGGATGCAAGGGCTGCATATCTGCAGAGGATGTTAAGGACGGGGCAGAGCTGTTAACCAGCCTGAATTACGTTATGAGCTGGAGGTTATGTTGTAGTGACCAGAATCATAGCATCCCCTGTTTATCTTCCTCTGAAGACACCAGTTTTCTGCAGCTAGATATTCATAGAGCCTGTCGCAGCCTGTGTCAGGATCGCTGGAGCTCTGAGATGGGAGATAGGCATTCATGTTTTTCTGACTCATCTTGTAGTCCCTTTCCTTACAGTTTGGTCTCTGTGTGTGTCGTTTCAGTTCTCCATGCCTCATGAAAGTTGTGTGAATCAACTGCTCCCATGTTAGCATCCGTATTCCTTGTAGTTGGCTGCTGTGGTCGTGTGAGGAGGTCAGCCCTGGAGGGGTGTTTTTATGAGCACTGACCTATTTTACCAAACAAAGGAATCCAAGTGGTGAAACAGGAGGGAGGGGGAATGCAGCCTCCAAAGAGCTTTATGCAATTTGTCAGGGTCACCTTCTGTTCTACAGAGGGGGTTACTTTCCAGCCATGCACCTCAACTTGGGTTTTGGTCTATCAGCATAAAGGAGATTAAGGAAAAAATCTTAAAAGTGAAGCGATTTAAAAGTGAACCTGAAATATGGTCACTGCATTACAAGGCATCTTGATTTGAAGCCTGAGAAGGACAAATGCTATAGGATGCACAGATAAAGTGGTTGTACAGCTTGTTGTAGGACTCCATGAATGAAAAGGGGTAATCTTTCTTCTAGGATGAAAATCCACCTTGCAGTCTCCAACAGAATTGTAATCCTTGTGTCTTCCTCTCTGGGCAGAAGGTGTAGGAGATCAGTTCAGTCACTGAAGCTCAATGCCTTTATGTATGTAGTCGAAGACCCACGACTTCTGTCATTCGGTTTTCAGTACCCAAATAGCTCTAATTTCTCCCGCTGTTTTCAGATAGCTCAATGCACGTAAATATCCAGCTTGTTTTCAAACAGCAAGCGCTCTCTTCTTTCTTCACAAGAGAACTTTGTCAGATCGACAGTGCTGCAGAAAGTCTTGTCTTGAAGTAATTTAAAATGGAAACTAAGAAGTCTTTATAGTGAACTGAGGAATACATGCCACGTTAGTGGGAGAGCTGAATGTGCACAGTGGATTTCTTCCTGTATGGAGGGTAGTCGTGTTTAACTGACACACCTCTGTATTTGTGTATTTTCACTTATGAGTTAAAAAGTACTTAAGCCTGAATGTATTTGAACGTAAATCAAAGCAAAGTCAATGAGGCGCTGATATTGTAAAATCTCCTCAGTTCTTAAACGTGAGCTAACGTGGTGGTCTGTGAAAATGTCACAGAAAGACTAGGATGTAGGTCAGCTAGTATGTTAATCCTAAAAATAGGAGCCCTGATAATTATCCTCCATAATCCTTTATTTTATGTCAGTGAGAAGACTAATTTGGGGAACCATGAAACAGCTAATGCATTAAATGCTGTTATATATAGGAATGGTAATGATGCAGTTTGTAAAGTTTCTGGCACTTTGTGTGTTGGAAACTTGTTTACAGTGCTATTAACTTTTGCACAGTTATCGGTTTGAAATATTGTGTATTTAGTGTTTGCCTCAGCCTGAGTTATTAGGAATATTTCCAGGCAAAACACTTCTAGATGAGGTTAAGGAAAAAGTACGCTGCATTGTCTTTGTTTAAAAAAACATAACAAAACCCCTTTGTGATGATTGCAGACGCCCCAGCAGATGTGTTTTCGGAGTGATGTAATAGCAAAAAAGGTCAGCGCGTGTTTGACTTCCATTCACAAAAGTATCTTAGGAAAGGGAAATCACAATCTTTATATAATATAGGTGTATTGTTGCTGATATACTGTAGTCAGTTCCAGCTACTTCCTTTCTTCTAGACATTGATATACATTTCCTTTCCATAAAATCCTGTAAAGAGTATGGAGAGAAACAGGAAAAAGAAAATAAAAGCTCAGAATAATTGTGGCAAAGAGTAGAAGAATTAATATATTAGTAGTTTCTGAAAGAGTTTGGTTCAGAGGAGAGAACAGATGCACAAAAAAGACATGCTGCTTTGATTGTAGTGGCTATCTTTTTGGCATGATGGGTACGTATAACCTCTCACTTGGGTGTACAGCACCCACAGCGAGCCCTTGCACACTCACGCCTAGAATTAAATTCACAGTGCCGGGCATGCTCGGTGATCCTTCCCCTCGGCTCAGCACTGGTGAGGCCATGCTTGGAGTGTTGGGTCCGGTTTCTGGGCTCCTCAGTATGAGACACACACGGATATACTGAAGAGTCCAGTGAAGGGCCATGAAGATGATGAGGGGACAGGAGCATCTCTCCTGTGAGGAAAGGCTGAGAGAGCTGGGACTATAGACATTTCTGTGTCTATAAACACCTGAAGGGAGGGTGCAAAGAGGATGGAGCCAGGCTCTTGTCAGTGGTGCCCAGTGACAGGACCAGAGGCAATGGGCACAGACTGAAACCCAGGAGGTTCCCTCTGAACATCAGGAAATGCTTTGTTACTGTGAGCGTGGCCAAGCACTGGCACAGGTTGCCCAGGGAGGTTATGAAGTCTCCTTCCTTGGAGGTACTCAAAAGCCATCTGGACGTGGTCCTGGGCAACTGGCTGTAGGTGACTCTACTTGAGCAGGGGGCTTGGACCAGATGGGCTCCAGAGCTCCCTTCCAACCTCAGCTATTCTGTGACTCTGTGAGTAGAGAAATGTCCAAACAAACCAGTAAGAAATTGAAACAAGGCATTTCTTAATGTCCCCCTACTTCCAGGTGCCCCTGAGCTAGAGAAGTGTCACTTGTGATTCACAGTGCAGAGCTCGCACCTATGATGGGTTTCTTAAGCTGAGGATAAATCATGCCTTTTTTTTTTTAAGATAGGACAGGTGAAATAGGACATGTAATTTCTCATGTAGTATCCTACTGGCTAAGGCACTAGGCTCTCAGCTGAACAGATCTCTATGTATTAAATAATCATTTGATAAAATAATTTCAAGAGTGGCTCAGCTTTATCAAGTGGAAGGGATTGGAAATGCTGCTATTGCCACTCCCCCTGCCTGGGTGGCTAGAGGTCTCCTCTGGAAACCTGAGGAAACTGATGTGAATCTTCTTTTACCAGGGAGAACTGAGCCCGCACACCCATAAGAGGAAGCCTCTTGCATGCTGTATTTTCTAGTCGGTTTTTGCGGAGCCTGTTCCTATAGGTGTACGCTGCTAGGTTCTGGCCCTGAGGTTTACGAAAGGAAGAAAAGCTCAGCCTTGAGGATTACAATTGAATACGAAATGAGAACAACAGCTGAGGCAATTCTGGCCATGCACAGAACAGAAGTTTGCATTCTTCAGATAGAGTTCAGTGGTAAAAACTTATGCAGCTCTGAAGTTGGTCAAGAGTTTTGATAACTTACCTGTCCAAAGAGGCCTCGTGACACTAATTGGTGATCATTTTCAGAGGATTAGTATCAAGGAAAAGAACCAAAACTGAAAGGAAATGTAAGAGTAAGGGGAAACAGTTACAACAGTGAAGGGGTAGCAGGTCACTTCATTAGCAAGATACCTTGATCAATTTAGCAAGATAATTGTGTACTTTGACAAATGCAGGAAAGGAGGAATATGTGGAACCTAAAGCACTGATGTCAAACTTCTGAGCTTGGGTGGATCCATGCACTGCTCCGGCATGTCTGAAGAGTGCGGTTCTGTCATGCGGTTGCCAGGTCACAGAATCCCAGACTGGTTGGGCTTGGAGGGGACCTCTGGAGATCATCCAGTCCAACCCCCCCTGCCAAAGCAGGGTCACCTACAGGAACGTGCCGAGGCAAGTTTTGAATGTCTTCAGAGAAGAAGACCCCACAACCTCGCTGGGCAGCCTGTGCCAGTGCTCGGCCACCCTCGAAGTACAGAAGTTCTTCCTCACTTAAAGTAGATGTGGTGAGAGGTATTGCTGTGAAAAGTAAGGAGTGGTATTAAGGTGTTAGGGAGAGGACTAGAGCAGTGATACTGAAAAAGAAATAAATACTGTTGTCCTGACTGTGTTATCACTGTTAGCAGTGTCACCTAATACTTGTTACCAGAAATGTTGACATTGTTATCAGTCTTATTTGCATATCTCATGCTGGGACTAACTATAATTGTAGGTAGAGCTCTGTCAGCTATTTAGCATGAAGAATTTGTTGCATGGGAAAAAAATGACTATATGCATGTATAGCACAGGACATTCCTAGTTACGCCTTGTTTAGAAGAGCAGACCTGAGTCTCTCAGCTTATTTCCAAGTGATAAGAAATGTGCTAAACTTTTTACTTCTGTAGCTACCATCTTATTCTTCAACAGTGCTGGTTTATGTATCATGTGATGGAAAAAATGTTTGTGCTCCAGTGCACAAATTAACCAGCAACCGCTGTTCCCAGGGCTGCGTTGGCAGCTCAGTTGAAATCATCAATAGTGCTGCTAAGCAAGAGAGGAAGCTACCAACAAAAAAGCATGTTCGGTTCAGCTCGACTGAAAGCGTAAAGGGAGGGAAAACTACTACAAACCTTAAAAAGACTTTCTGAGGAGATAAACTATGTTTTATGAGGTTATCTCATATGATGACTTGAGAGCTTCAATGAATTATAATTATTAAAAATACTAAATATTACTAAATTATTTGTAAGTCAAATAATAAGACAAAACTTGTTTTTATAAATTATAGTAAAATAATATTACTTTCTTTCACTGGGTTTTATGGAAACAAATCACAGAAAGATAAAATAGCCAACATTCTGTCCTATAAAATGAGCATTGTTTTTAAACTTTTCCTGTCTGTTTAAATTTGAATAGAAGGATAACTGATTTTCTAAAATTCATAAAAATTATGAGACTAATAACGAAATGCACTAATAGAAATAGTGTCCTTATGCATTAAAGTCTTAGAAATATTTTATGAGCATAAGATGCCTTACTTTGATGCGGCTAAACAGCCTGATACAAGGATTGCAAGATACTGATCAACATTGGGGTATAAATTATGGCACGTAGCTATTGGAGAAATATAACTTACAGAGGGTATTACAAATAGTGGCATAGCACAGATCTATTATGGAATAGATACAATAGTGCTGAAAAACTGTGTTCTCATGTTTTAAATATTCATCTAATATGCAGATATCAGAAGTTATGACATCTTATTTCTGGAAGCCCCTAGATTTGTTTTTATATTTGACTCTGTTCTCAGATTTTGTAGACTTGACTCATTCCTGCAAATAGCTGTACCTGCAATTCCTATAGATGCCTGTATTCTATTACAGTAAAGTTACAGAGACCGTCAGGTCTTCTGTGCTAGGCATTTGGTGGATCTATAGTAAGAGTCGCTGCCTGCTTTGATGTGGTCAGTTTACAATCCAAGTGAACTACAACTTGCAAATACAGTAATCTTTATGTGTTGTTAATACTTACATGGATATTTCTCACAAACCAGAAGGAAAACGCCTGTCTTCTCCCGCTGTTTCTTTCCCATTTCCACAGGTGTCAGGCTTCCATCTTGTATTTGCTGAGAGTGCAGGTAACTGATTTTTCCACATACATAGCCTCTGGTTACAGGATATATGTACTGCATATTGCATCTCATTCAGTATCTATATGCTTAGCTTATAGATAGAAGACGACTTTGTCTGTGGCTTTTCAGCGTTCTAGATACAAAGATGACCATAAAATCTTCCTAAAACGAAAACAGTGCTTATTTAGAGAACAGAAACAAGGCATCGACTGAACGGAATTTTAAGACAAGCCACACTTCTGTGGGTACTCCTGTAGGTATTTTCCAGCCAGGTCTCCAGGAACTGTGTTATATACATCTCCATTGCTTATTTTTCTTTTGCTCAATTCCTGCCTTTCAGAAAATAGTTTGCTGGGCTCCTTCCACTGGCTTCGTCCTATTGTATGCCTTGAGATTTTGTTGGCAAAAGTTGTATCTCGGCTCCTGTTTCTTGCTTCTTTTCTTTTTTCTTAGGAAAAAATCAATTTATTAAATCAGTAACTAACCAAGGATTTATAACATCAAACAAAACTGTTTCTTATCTTTTGCAAGTGCTGCACCTAATTTTAAATACTTGGATAGTGCCAGTTCTTGGACCTGCTTACATAAGTATGCCTTGAATCTGCAGGTGTTTACACACGTAGAATAGAGATAATACTTCTTTTCACTTAGATTTTAGCAGCAATGAACTTTGGACCAGGCAGATAAAGTGAAATAGCCAATGTCACGCATGAAGTCTGCGCAGGCAGGTATTGAACAGGGTCTGCTGAGATCTGGAGAAAGAGGCAGAGATAATATTATGTTTTCTTAAAAGTGTGATTTTTAAGAGTCTTGAAACAACTTGTGAACTACACACAGACTTGCTAAGTAATTTTCGCTACAGGCGATAAAATTCTTGGTCAGCAAAATGAAGTCGTGATCTTGCTTTTAGCCAGCAGCCTGTGGTTAAAGCCTTGACAGAAGTATGTGGGATTACCAGGCTTAATCCCTTGCCTTGCATGAGAGGATTTGTACCCATGCTTCCAACTCTCAAGAGATTTCCCTGGCTGCCACAAAAGAAGAGGAGAGACACTGACAGTTCTTAATTTCTTCTCCCGGTGCCATTCTACTTTGTATAATTAACTAAGCGTTCACCAAGGCAGGGACCAGAACACAGCTGACCCATCATTTAAATACTGCCCTAATTACCAGGCTAGAGAGTCTCCCCCTGCCCTTTTTTTCCCCTCATTTGCTGCAGCTGCTGTCTGGTCTGGAAGACAGCAATGTTTGCAGGAAGAAATAAAAAAGTACTACAGAATAGCCTTATCACATGGGTAGGGTATCTGGGTAGAGTGACAGCTTTGGATTTGTCCTGGGCTGATATATCAAGTGGGATCGCAGTTTCTTTCCGTGAAGTCATGGTAATGTGAAAGACATCAGCTCTCTATCTCACCTTTTTTATGTGTGCAATCCCACTGAACTCTTAAAGATAACTGGATTGTTAAGTGCTGTGCTAACAGCACCAACAGAAAATGTTTTTGTGACAACTGAGTTTTGATATGCATGTTTGTTGAATCAAATATTCATATAACTGGTAGTATTCATAACATTGGTAATATTGAACTCACCTTCTTACTTTGCAGTAAGTTGTTTCAGAATTACTGTTTTGCAGTTGACATCCATCTGACATCAGTAGTGATTTTCCTTTTCATTCAAAACTATTACAAACGCTAGATAATAATTTTAAATAAGATTTGCTCAAAATTAATCATACGGCTTAATGCTTAGCCATCTGAGTTGCATGGAAGTTGAGGGCATGAAGATCCAGATTAAAAAAAAAAAACACCAAAGAAACTTAGATGCTTGAAGTGAAATTTAAACAAATTTTAAATCTGAATCCACAGTTGAGATTCTGCAAATCCCTATTTACCTGTCACTTCAGTATCAGCTGTGCTTTACCTGTAGATTCATGTATCGCTTGAACGTATTTAAGAGAAAGAGCTGTTGAGTTCCATGAATGGTTTTGTCTGTACATTAATTTGGTGTTCAGTGTGAAAACATAACTACAGAAAAAAGATAGCTTCTTGCTCAGCATATCTGCCCTTCGCCCAAATCCACAGTCTCTATCCTTCAAAGAGACAGTAAGTACATGCTAGAATTAATGCTGGGTTTATTCCTAAAAAGGAAACACGAGTATGCTACGTACTGGATGCTGTTGCAACTTCTGCAGTTGGCCTAACTTGGGCAATGAAAGTCAGGATACACACACGCGTGCGGTTCTGCCCTGCGGTGGTTAAAGCATTTGTAGGATAGGGGCAGCCTCCATTTAAGAATTTAATTTGAGAATAATGTGGTTGCTCACAAATGAAAACTTTCCAGAAGTTTCTTTATTATTGATGGTACCTATGAGTCACCAAGAACAGGGAGTGACTTTGACATTACTGGGAGAGTTTGCAGGCTAATAACTGGAAACAGTCTTCTCACTTGCAAACTAAAATCATGAAAGCGATTTTGATGGCCTGTAACTAAATGTCATTTTTACAAAGATGCTTTCAGAAGAGAGCCCCATCCTGAGAATGACTCAGTGAAGGTTGTATCATGCAGATGGCAGAAGCAATGAGAAGTACTCCGGAGCTGAGGCTTCTCATTGTTGTTGCTGCTGTTATTGGGAAGCAGGAAATTTCATACCCCTTTACCTAAGCGGATAACAAAAGATGCACTTGTTATCAGGGGAGGAAAGGAAGAAAAGTTGTGCTTAAGTGCTTGCCTAAAGATGTGCTTACCTTGGTCTTATCAATCAAAATTTAAGTGGTTACAGAGTTAAAACCGGTGTCAGTAAAGTAGGCAGCTTTTCTGCAGCTTATGCAGGAAGAAGGCTTTAAAGTGAGGAGATGAGGCCTTTTTGATATTTCATCTCAATGTAAAACCAGATACTCTAACAGATTTTTATATTGTTACTAAAGGATAATGGATAGAAATGTGATCTTTGAGACTTCATGTTCAATGAGTGCTTACAATGGAAATAAACTAATGTAAAATTATTAAAATAATTATTATTGACATATTTAGTATGTCAAATTGTATGTATAAAAGACACGGCTACAACTATTCGAAGAAGCCCATGTGGCTAGCTCTTAAATTTGGAGAGAAATAATCTGCTAATCCTTGTTTCAAAAAGATGGCAAGTGACCAGAGCGGTAAGTGGCGGCATGCAGTTTTTATCAGAAGGTCTCTCAATAATTGATCGTGCTACATACACATGCATAATGTAATTTAGATCTGCTAAATGCAGTCCACAGAAAACACTGTGGATTATAGTTAGGGGAAAAAATAGGAAAAGTGAAGATATGGCACAAAATTAAGTTTTCTTTTATTTTTAAACAAAATTTTCTTCTTAAGTGAAGCATCTAGTAGCAGGAAGTCCATCCCATCAACGTGCTCTTAGAGAGTCATCTGAGTTCATTCGAACCTACAGTAAAAATCTTGCTGACTGCTTTTCACGTGAAAGATGATTCTGTCCTAGTTGGAAGTTGATTCATCTTGAAATAACTCGGTTGTGAGCTCCTTCTGAGTTGGAGAAAATTATATCAGCCATGGCTTTCTGACTCTATTTCCTCTGGAAAGGAAAGCAGTTGTATCAACAGCAATGTGGGTTGCCTTGTTGATCAATTAATCCAGATCTATTTGTTAACTGAACAAATTTATGAGTGTTTGGTTTTGTATTTTCTCCTTAATGTTGTATTACCCTTACAAACTTAACCCTGGAAGCTAAAATTAAACATACATAAATCATAGTGTAGCTTGAAGTGGCAACTTGCAGACATTCAGCAGTAGGCTTGAGAGATAGTGTTTTCAAAACTGTTTTAAAACAAAGATTACCATTTTGTGTATAACCTTTCTTCTTCTTTTTTGTTGAAGATGGGACGTGGAACACAGAACCTCAGAAGATAGTTAAATTGGGGGTTCTGCCTGTTAGAAGTCTGCTTGTGATGGAGGAGACCATTTGGGCTGCATGTGGTGGACAAATTTTTATAATCAGCACTGTGACACATTCCATAGAGGTAAATGTTTTTAAAAGCATTGCTCACATACTATGCTACAGGGTCTAAGCGGTGACATTTTAATGTTAAAATCTATTTGAGAAGCTTTATGATTCAGGAAGGTTTTCATGAAATGTGGTTTCAGTTCTGTTAAATCC
>NW_009635014.1:19139-32368 GCF_000690535.1 Cariama cristata | reverse complement strand
GTGGGTGCCGCCCCTCACGTACGGCCTTGCGCTAGCACTGTCGGGGAGTTTTTAGGTAGGCGTGCTGGTTTGGCTTTTGCAGTCAGAATACCAATGATGTGATCTCGTGGCTGAATACCAGAGTCCTCCGTGTGATCAAACCCCGCAGGACACTCGGTACCCTGTCCGAGACACGTGTGGCTGTTGGGGAGTGCCTGCAGCAGAGTTGGCAGCAGCTCTTCGCGGCTTCTTGTAACGCGCTTTAAGGCAGAGCTGGGTCAGATCAGCAGCTGTGCTTTAAGGTGCTCCAGAAACATCAGGCTCGCATCCTCCGGAAATTAAACCTCACAAATAAAGCAGTGTGGGTGCGGCATGAACTGTTTGGTGGCTGAATGGGGCTAAAAAAATCACTTGTTGGTCACCTCAGTAGCATTTAGGTATCATCTGTATATATAGTGTGTGTTGTTCCTTACAGCATTTGTTCAGGTGGTTGGAACTGTTGCGCTCACTAAGTGCAAATATGAATATGTATTTGTATTTAATATGACAGTTTTATAAATTAGGATGGCAGGTAGCTAATCCGTTTCACCTTTGGCTCAGCTGGTCCTCTTAAAATGGACATTTTTGACACATCTTTTCCATACTTGTGTTTGGTGGATTGTTCTGAAATTGCTGGAGTATTTTTTTTGCTTGTTTTTAATCTTTGCATATTTACAATTGAAGAAACTTAGCAAGCCAAACTGATGGTGAATAGTTAGCCTAGTTAACCTTATTTTAGACAGAGCTCTTAAAAAAGCTGCTGTTTTTCTGCTTTTATTGCCCACCTCCATAGGCTGAAGTGTAGCAGGTAAGTGTTCCGAGAGAGAAATTTTTAGGAGGATAGAAGTGGGTAAAAGAAGGCGTGGAGTCCTGCTACATTGGTGCCAGTGAAGTTTTGTCATTGATTACAGAATTTCATAGCCTTGTCCCTGAATAATCTGAAATGTGGCATCTGCAGTGATAAAGCTGCAGGTGACTTTTTTTTTCATTATTTTCTTCCATTTGGGAGCTGTGAACAAAGAATTCCTTTTGTCCAGTTCTTTTACTTGTGAAAGGCGTTTTCAGAAGGGATAACCATTTTTTTAGATGTTATACAGTTCACAGTACATAAGAGACAAACAAGTGAAATAATAGGCAGTAACTCTGACCTGAGAAGAAACTATTTGTAGCCATTTCTTAGAATTTGAAAACACTTTTTTAAGAAAAATCTGTGTCAGCATTAGTGTTGATTTTTTTTTTTTTTTTTTAAAAAAGTTCGAAGGCTTCAGAGTTTCTTCAGAAACTGTTCACTAGTAAAGCAAATGATATTTGGTGTCTTATAATGCAAACTTCTAAAATACTTCTTTATTAAAGCTATTCTGTCCTTGTAGGCGCATCCTTTCATATTCACAATAAAAATGGCAGAAACAACTCCTGATGCTTCTGAGAAACTAGTTGTCATCCACTCCAAAGCTCACAAAGATACCATTCTAGCTAATTTTGAAGAACAAAGGAAAAAGGATTTTCTTTGTGACATTACTCTAATAGTGGAGAATGTGCAATTCAGGGCCCACAAAGCTTTGCTTGCTGCCAGCAGTGAGTATTTCTCAATGATGTTTGTAGATGAGGGTGAAATAGGGCAGTCTATTTACATGTTGGAGGGAATGGTTGCAGACACCTTTGGAGCATTGCTAGAATTTATCTACACTGGTTGCCTCCGTGCCAGTGAAAAAAGCACAGAACAAATTCTGGCTACTGCACAGCTGCTGAAAGTGACTGACTTGGTATGGGCCTGTACAGACTATCAGGCCAGCCGTAGCCCAAGTAATGCATTACCAGCTCCAGCTAACAGTGGAGCCTCTGTAGCCATTATTGCAAGCAACAAGAAAAATGAAGATCCACCAAAGCGAAAACGAGGGCGACCGAGGAAAGTCAAGAATGTTCAAGAAGAAAAGTCAGGAGCAAATTCTGCTGAAGATGTGCAGCTGAGAGAGAACAACTCTGTGCAAAATAAGCAAAATTTTATGAAAAAAGACATTGCAGCAGAGGAAACAGTTGCCAGCGAACAGACTCCAGTGAGGAAAGATGCAGAAGAAAATGAACATGCTTGTGGCTCAGAAGCTGCTGTTGATCTGTCAGCTGAGAAAGATGAGAATTATGATCCGAAATCTGAAGGAATACAGGGCACTCAGAGCCGTTACAGCAAACGTAGAATAAGGAGATCAATCAAACTAAAAGATTATAAACTCCTCAGTGATGAGGACGAAAAAGGACTGGCAAAGAGAACAGACGGAAAACGAAAACGTGCAGGTTCTGAAGCTCGCTGTAAAGACTGTGGCAAAGTATTTAAATATAATCACTTCTTAGCTATTCATCAGCGAAGTCATACAGGTAGGCATTAAGGGACTGCTGCTTTTGGGTTAGGGTTTAGTGCTTTGTTGCTAAATGCAAGCTGGTTGCTGAAATGTGGGCTGTTGTCTACAGCAAGAACTGTCCAAAATAACATGCTGATCCAAATTATGGTGCGTCTCCTGTGTTCGCTGTTTTCTTCTTGTCAGCAAATCTTGCAGCCTTTATGTCTTACCTTGATTGCAGTTTACTTAATAATTTTTCTGCTTAAATGTTGAATTATATGGCAATACTTAAAGAATTATTTTATTACTATGTCAAGCTTCTCTCTTAATTCTGCTTATCGCTAGTCAAAAGCAATTTTTTAATAGCTACTACGTTACAATGCATCTCACTATCAGCTTAGAATATCTAGTGAGAAATAATACATCTATACTTTAAAATGTTGTCTTTTGCTTTTAGGGGAGCGCCCTTTTAAGTGCAGTGAATGTGGCAAAGGCTTTTCCCAGAAGCATTCTCTTCAAGTCCACGAGCGGATGCACACTGGAGAACGGCCATACACGTGCACCGTCTGCAGTAAGGCTCTGACAACAAAGCATTCTCTTCTGGAGCATATGAGCCTACATACAGGTAAATGTTTCAAGGTAAATGTAACCTCTCTCCCTCAAGAATTTGCCTTTCTGAAAAAAGGTATTTCTGCTCTCTCTTGTGTGTGCTGGGTTATATATTTATTTATTTTCTTATCCTTGCTTTGGATGTGGCTTACATTTTAACGAGGGATTTCCTTTACAGGGCAGAAGGCTTTTACATGCGATCAGTGTGGGAAATACTTCAGCCAAAAGAGACAGCTCAAGAGCCACTATCGAGTACACACAGGTATAACAAGTTTGGGTTGAAGAGCTGGCTTACAGTCCATGCTGATTTGTCCTCCTAAAGATTGACTAAGGCTGAAAATTCTTCTTCAATGATAAATTTCGTCTCTCCTACCCTGATGTGTGGTATGGTGAATAGGGTGAAAAAGACAAAATGGTGTATAATAAATGGAATGTTTAGAAAAATAGTTAATCGAGAAGGACTCTTACGATGATTAAAATCAGTTACGCTGTATTTGACATACTGTTTGATTATTTTAGCTCTGCTGTCTGTGTTACATAGAAACTAGGAATTGTATAAACAAATGTGTCCACTGCCTGTTGTGCACATTGCCTTCTAGCTTCCCACTGCTTTGGACTAGTAATGGCAAACAAGCTTTAAGAAGTGTCCTCACTTTTGGAGCAGGATGGAGATTAAGCTACGCATGCAGGAAGTGGTGGAAAGAAATCAGAATTTACAAAGCTTGTTTGGGGGTGAGCAAGTGTCAGTTCCCTCTTTTTGCGTGATAATATTAAATACAGAAGTAGAAGTGTGACCGTTAAGATAGGGAGGAGACAGTGAATCACCTTTTGTTTTATCTCTATATTATATCAAAGTGGTTATTTTACAGGAAAGTGCTTTAACAAAGATCACTGAAGAGATACAGGGGATCACATATGCACTGACACTTTTTTTATTATTGCGACAAGGCCATTCGCTGCCGGAATGTAACCAGTGTCGTCGCAAATTCATGGATGCTGCTCAGTTAAAGAAACATCTGAGAACACATACAGGTAATATTGTCCATCGTGTTTTGTGTTTGGTTTTTTTTCCTCAAAGTAACACAGACAAAACAATGTTAGGCAAATGACAGTTGTCTCTCTGGGATGAACTTCTGCTCTACACATACATAATGATGCCTGCATTGCTAATGAAGAGATTTGACATCAAGAATGCAGGAGTGCAAAAAAGCTTCTATTACAACAGTGCAGCAGTCCCTGCTATAGGAAGAGAGGGTTTTTTTTTTCCATTCTTACAAAGCCTGCTGCAGAAAATGCCAGGTAGCTCTCCTGTGATAGAATCCTGGACTGGGAATTCAGTTTATCAGGAGAGCCACATATAGCATGTATGGGGTTTGAAGTGAACTACTTAGTAGCAGAAAGTGTATGTCCTAAATGAGTTGGGCGTGGGCGCCTCTGTCTGTGAGAAACGGGTGCTTATGAAAAATGCTGCTGACCAGAAAAACATTTATTTCCATTTACCTTTTTCTTGCGCTGTAATAAACCAGATGTTGGCAGGAGATGGGCTGGGAGGGATGATTTAGTGCAAGTGCGTTGGAGGGTGTTTTAAGAGATTTAGGGGGCAAGGTGATACTTGAGTGGCTGGATAACAGATAAAAATGTTCATCTGCCCTCTCGTGATAACAAAGCATAAGCTTCTTAAAATAGTTTTCTTTGAAGGGTAGGTTCATAGGATGACCTGTGAATAGCTATAAACAGTGGTCATTGTTTCTTCCCAAAACCTAATTACTCTTAAGCATGTTGCCTGTGGTTGTAATAAAGAATGCACAAGATTGAGCTATGTATTTCATTCACTTTCTTCTCTTTCTTAATGAAAATAACACAGCTTTAAATTCCCTGGGATATGATGAGGTCAGAACTTGTGTTCTTGGGAGTTTTTGGTGTATCCAGAATAGTGTTAACTTGCGATACAAATACTGCATTTTCTATTGAGGAGAACATAGCGTTTGTTGACATGCATACCGGTTCTGTATCTGAAGCTGATACAGCTCTATAAATGTAGTGGGAAATGAGAAAAGGAGGCATACTAGCAAGGTAGGTTGCAAAAACAGATGAACTCAGATGAGTGGTAGCAGAAACTGGTTTGCAATGTATTTTGCTTCCAGAAAAGACAGGCCAGATAACAGTATTAACAGTGCAGAATAATAATCAATCTGTCCCATCTCATTAGCAAGAAGTAAAATTCTAAGGAGTTTGGGCGACAGGTGTTAACGTTGATAACGACTGTTCCACTTTGGCAGCGGTTTTGTAACACTATGTCATAAGAATACAGTCTAGTTAGAAAGTTACTCATTGTCAGGAGGAGGCTGGGACTCAATGGTTAGAGGTCCCTTCTGACAAATGTTTCTTGTTCACTCATCCTTTACCTGTGCCCTCCAAAGCAATATGAAAACTGATAAGCATTGTCGTTCTGTGCTGATTACGAAGCTTCCTTGGAAACAGGCTGCTGCCCAGTCCCTGGTTTCAGTGTGCTTTAGTGGTGTGAATTGCCACCGTAGTGATCTGGATTCTCATGTCTAGTGAAGCTTAGTGCAACAAGGATATGTTATGGTGTGAATTAGGATTTGCTTTGGTTGGGTAGTATCTGTTTCTTGTGAACCTTTCTGTTATTTAATTTGGCTCCTCTGCTTCTACTCAATTAGATACAAGAATTACAAATGCAGTTTAAAAAACAAACAAACAAACAAACAAAAAAAAAACAAAACAACAACAACAAAAAAAAAACCAACGAATTTTTCTCTGACTGGTGTTCCCAGGATATCCTAGGCCTAGGATGATGGAGCCTTATAGGAAGCCAGCCAGCTTGTTAAGATAATGGATTCACTTTTCAGGTTTGGAGATATGGGCTTGGTCATCTGCATGGTGCTGCATGTGAGCCTAGCGTTAATGCCTACTAGTTCAGGGTCAGCCTTTTTCAAACTTGTCTGTTCCATGTGGAACACCCACATCTGTATCGTAAGTATGTTTTTTGTTGCTCTGAGGGTTTGGATCACCTAATTCTTTATCTTCAAAGGGGAGAAACATCAGAGATGTATGTTTAAAATACTATACCCTCATTTAACTAGTGAGTTCATTCAATTTCAGCTATCTGTCCTGACCCATGGCGGAAGCGTGAAGATTTGACAGTACATATTTGATACTGTGTATGGTAAAATATAAAACGTTTTTTTTTAATATATTGATGGGAAGTGCTATATCAAAAGTGATGTCGAATTTCTTTTTGGTAGGTGAGAAGCCCTTCACTTGTGAAATTTGTGGCAAATCATTTACAGCTAAAAGTTCTCTTCAGACTCACATTAGAATTCACAGGTAGAGTATGTCATTTTCATTACATTCTTTAGAAATGTAACTTCTAATCTGATACCTGTATATAGTGCTTGTTCAGTTATTGAATGTTCAGGGCTTGTTTGCATTTTGGGTGGGCGGTTAAAGACTAACATTTTTGCTTAATCTATTTAAAGAAATAATTGGTAGTGGAAAGTACTGCACTGTAAAATACTAGTGCATCAAGACATTGTTAGGATGATTCTTTGGTCTATTGTGTCTGTTTAATGACAATGTACTTACTGCTGTATTATTTATGTGAAAATTTTACTGTGAGTTTTTGTTTGACAGCAGAACAGTAGCCATGCTCTAACAAGGTTACTGGAGCATTGTCTTGTTTCCCTGTAGTCTATCATGTCTCTTTAATAGCATTAGTTACCTTTTACCCATATCAGTGTGATGTATTGCATAACGGCATGTCAGATTTTAAATCATTGGAGAACTGTTGTGGGCCTTACGTAAAAGAAAACGTTTAAGGTAAAATTTCTCATCCCTTTGAGTCGGGCATCAAGGTAGGATTTGTACACTTCTTTTTGTTTTAAAGCCCACACTGTTGATAAATGTTCTTAAAATGGTCAGTGCTTACAGTTGTGCAAAGTAAGTTGTTCTGTTCTCGTCAAGGTCTAGCAGCACAGAGTTTGTACCTCTGGTATTACAACAGGAGGGCAGTTGTGTTATCTCTGTAGCTCTTGAGTATATGCTAATGGAAGTGTTCTACAGTTTGTGAAGTGAAATAGAAATAATGAGGAAGTTAGAGAATGTTTTTAATATCACTGTTCGTATGTGCTTATGATTTAGCAAAACAAATTAATCATTTCAGGTTTTTATTCTTTAATAAGTTGCAGAAAGCAGCACTGCCAAAGTGAATATTTTAATGAGATCAAATACATTATTTTGCAGAGGAGAAAAGCCATATTCTTGTGGCATATGTGGAAAATCCTTCTCTGATTCCAGTGCCAAGAGAAGACACTGTATCTTACACACAGGCAAAAAGCCTTTCTCCTGCCCAGAATGTAGTTTGCAGTTTGCTCGCCTGGACAACCTGAAGTCTCATTTGAAAATTCATAGCAAGGAAAAGCAGTTTCAGGAAGCCCGCGCTGCCCCAAGCACCAGTGCCAATTCGGAAGTGAGAAACATTCTTCAGCTGCAGCAGTATCAACTTGCCACCTCTGGAGGGCAGGAAATTCAACTGCTGGTTACAGATGCAGTACACAATATAAACTTCATGCCTACTCACAATCAAGGCATTAGTATTGTTACTGCAGAAAATGCCCCAAATATGACAACAGAGCAGGCTGCTGACCTCACGCTGCTTGCTCACCCACCACAGCAGTTGCAAAACTTGCTGCTTTCAGCTCAGCAGGAGCAAGCAGAACAGATCCAAAGTATCAATATGATTGCAAACGAAATAGAGACTGCCCAAGCTGAACAAATGCATGTCTTTTTTTTTCCAAGGAAGCACTAGAACATCTCCACGCTCATCAAGGACAAAATGAAGAAATCCACTTAGCGGGATCTTCACATCCAGCTCAGCAGGTGCAGCTGACTCAGGAATCAAGTCAACAATCTCACTCTAGCCAAGTTCCTTCCCATCAGATCAGTGAAGAACAGAATCAAAGTGTACATGTTTCTGAATCCCATCAGCAGTCTCTGTCAGTAAATGAGTCATCTCATGAGCATCCTGTTCAAGGACAGGCTTTCTGAAATGCTTATTTGTCATCAGAGGGCTAAGCTATAGTATCCTTCTCATCCAAGCAGTCGTTACACTTATTGCACTTTCTTTTCTGAAGCATAATCTATCTGAAGATGTATTTCTTGGTGATTTTAATGGGTGACTTTCAGTTTTCTTAACCTTATTTATTTTAGACTTTTATTTTTCCAGATTGGTATTTCTTTACCACCTAGTCCATACCTCACAAGCAATTAATGTGGCTTTTTTGTGCCTCATACACATCCATGCCTCCTGAGGAGGTATTTGGCCCCTCGTTTGCATTTCTGTGTGACTCTCCAGAGAAGTGTACCTTGCTGGCAGAACAACAGTGTTTAAGATCAGAAAGCATGCTGATCAGAAAATATGACTTCTCTGATTAAGTCAGCATTACCTGAACTACTGTCAGGCTTAAGATAACCAGTACTTTTTGCAAAGCTAACACTGTTATGTGTTACATTTAATGAGCTTTCTCTCTGCAGGTTAATGTATTCTACGTGATCATTCCCTGAAGTGCATTTTGATTTATTGACTACCAAATTGGTTTGGTTTGGGTTGAAATTGTTGCAGCCTTTGACTGGCCCTGGATTGCCCCTTCTGTTTACTGTATGCTGTACAAGTTTTGCTCCTCAGAAATGCTTAAGCCATTGCACTTGAATAGTGGCAACGAGATGTGGTGGTTACACTGGACAACTGAAAAGCCTGAGTTCTGCTCTGTTAGTTCTACCACTCGCTCTGCGTGACCGTGGGCAAGGTAGTTGACCTCTGTGCCTTATTTCATTGTCTAGTAAGTGGGGATAGTGTTGACGCGCTCTGCCAAGCACTTTGAAGAGCTCTTGATGTTGAAGGCACTGTCTATTGAAGTGCAGAGTTCCCTTCCTGACAGAATTCAGTCTAAGCTTAGGAGCCAGTGTATATTTAAAGTGTTATTTTTTGTACTTTTGAGAGCAGACTGTAATGTGACTTTTAATATACGTTAAAGCTGGTAATTGTTTTTTGTGGGGACTGAAACAATGAATAGAATCACTTCAGAGCATAATGAGCTATATAATTGGACAGCTATTTTCGCCAACTAGGTTAGATGTGTACAGGTTGTTTTCAATGACTGACTGATAACAAAACCAATTTGTCATCTTAATAAAATACCATGCCTGAATACATGTTTTGCATTTTCAAGTTTGGCTACTGGTAACATCTCACATAGTGTGCTAGTGTGTTAAAATCCAGATAAAATGACACTGGTACTTAAGCAATGTGCTCAATTGCCACTTCAGTTTTAAAATGTCATACTTGTGTTTTACATTGGTATTTTATGTTTTAACAAATGAAAAATGTAAAAATTAAGGAGACTTTAAAAGCAAAACAAAAGGTCTTTGTATGTGCATGGCGTATATGACTCCAGAGAGAGTCACTGGCCTAATAATTTAAGGTGGAAGGGACTTCCAGAGGCTGCCTGGTCTATCACCTTCCTCAAAGCAGGTGTGCCTAGATCATGTCGCTGTTACCTGGTTGAGTTTTGAATGCTTCCAGGGTTGTGGATCTCCATCCTCTCTAGGCCACCAGTTCCAGTGTTTGACCATATTTGCAGTGGAAAAAAATGTTGCCTATATTTAACTGGAGTTTCCCATGTTCTAGTTTTTGTCCGCTGCCTCTCCTTCTGCCACTGTGCCTCCAAGAAATGTCTTCCCTATGCCCTCCCATTAGGTAGTTCAAGAGAGCAGTAAGGTCCTCCCAAAGCCGCCTACTCTTAAGGCCTGAACAAACCCAGCTCTCTTGGCCTTTTCCATCGTGTTCTCCAGCTCTTTCATCACCTTGATGGACTTCTGCTGGCCTCAGTCCAGTATGTCAATGTCTGTCTTGTTCTGGGGAGCCCAAATTCTGAATGACGTTCCTTGTTCAAGTCCAGATTACTCAGCTGGCTCCTGACTGCATGCTGTGGGATTTTTGGGTAAGTAGCTCCATTTTTTTTTCAAAGTACTAGATCATTTTTTATATAGATGGATCATGAAAAGGGTAGGCAGTGGGAATAAATCAATGCAAAAAAAACCCAAACCAACACACAACACACCATCTCACAGCAAAAATCTGTTTAGGCTTTTCACCTTTTCTTTCCTCTCAGAGGGAGAAATAAAATTTGTGTGCTTTCTGCCACCAAAGAGAACCAGCATGTTCTGCAGTTGTACTTCAGAAGCTTGAAGTCTTGATAATGTAAGAACAGATGAAAAAATACAGTAAAGCTTGTTACATCTATGAAAATCTTAGTGACTGATTGTATAAATTTAAGCTTGCAATAAATATTCTGGTGGTTTCATCGTAACAACTTTTGATTTTATCTAAAGTGCTGTAATGTGCAGCCATAATACTGTCTGGTCAGAAGTTTACAGGAGCTTGCACCAAGTTCTTTCTCTGCCATATATTTATGAATCCTGAAATGCTTAAAAGCTGGTCACAAGCTAAATTCTAAGACTACCAGTAAAGTAACTGTTAAATACTTTCCTTTTTTTTTTTGAACATTGATTTGTTCATTATGAAGCAATCCTTGCAGGATTAAGTATGATGCTACAGTCATGCATGAGCCATTATCAAGTGATTGCCTGATGCTTTCCCTATAACTAAAAAAAAAGTTTTGGGTTTGGAATTTTCTTTGCTTTTCTACAAATTACTAGTGAAGAAATGAGTTTCTGTGAGTAACACAGCAGTGACTAATCTTGCACCCTGCATTACTTAAACTGCAATGTGTGTCAGCACAGATTGCAGCTTGTACTTGAGAAGCTCGTGTCGTTTCTCATAGCAGAAATGTTGCCTTTTTTGGTACCATTTGCTTCCGTTCTAGTGAATGCATTTCTATTAAACATGAAAATAAATCCCTTTTCTGTGTGTTTTTACAGCTGCAACTGAAGCCTCGGACTGCTTTGAATTTGAAAGGAAACCCCTTCAGCTTTGCTTTTTAGTCCAGCTGCCACTAAGAACTATTTAGCAAAAAAATGCATCCCTTAAAAGCTACATTTCAAAGCAGCTCTCTAAATATCTTTAGTCCTTAGCCAGTAAACACCGTAACTTCTCATTTTCTCACATAGACTAATCTTCTTGGCAAATCCATCTCACTGCATACTTTGTTAAAATGAGATTATGATTTTAAATACAAACACAGGACAGGAAGACAACTACAGGAAGATCCGTTTTTGTGAGCAATTAACACCATTTTGTGTTTCTTCTACTCCATTTGTAAGTTAACCGGCGTAGTTGAACTCTAAAAGGATTTTAGTATCCTTTTTTAAAATGCAAATGTATGAAATTTTGGCTTTTTCTGAAGATTTTTGGCTGATTCTCCACATGAAAGTTGAAACAAACTCCTGAGAGGTGGAGCAGGCACTCTGCGTTAAGTGTGTATTTGACTGTTGCGTGTACGCTTACTCTGCTTGCCGATTACATTCATGGTTTAGCTGTAAATAGCGTTTCTGGACCTTGGCACTCTCAAGAGTGTTTGCTGTTCTGTGCATGGAAGCCAAGATGCTGGCAGCGTGGATTAGACCACTGAGCCTTCCAGTCCAGCATCTCATTTTTGATAGATGAGTATCAGATCATTTCATGTGAGCTTTGAAAGCAAATTATCCTGCCAGTAGAAGCGTCATCCTAGCATACATTACTTTGCAAGGTGGTGGGTTTTTTAATACTTGTTTTATGCTCTGTTTTCTGGTCGGGGGACTAAAAAGGCACTGCTAGGGATTTTACAGCAATTACCTCCTAGTGTTTAAGTGGAAGAGGAGACGACTGCTTCATCATGAACTCTTTCAGACTGAATGCTTATTCACAGGTTAAGTTAGGGGTGTTGAGCCTGGCATCAATCTTGCCATTCATTCAGTAAGGAGTCTTACTTGCATCTCTTTATTTGGAAAATGCTTGTTTTACTATCTTAGCTGGTTAGTCATCGCGATCAAGTTCATAGTTGGTGTTTGCTAAGACCTATCCTAGTGTGCTGGGATTTTTTTTTTTTTTTTAGTCTTTTCCCACCTCACCTTAAATGAAAGCTACATGGGATTCATTCCTAGTTATTGACCCCATGCCCAGGTGAGCATAGCAGCAGACATCTTGTGTCTCCTCACGTCTTCCATCTCTGCAGCGACTGTCACTGACTCTGTAAGTGTCAACATCCAGGAGAAGCTGAGTCCGACTTCAGAATGGCTGGGAGGAGAGGAGACCAGTTTGCAAAGCAGGTGTGCCCTGGGTTCTGGGCAGCTCTCTGGATATGCTTACCTTCCCGTAGTCACAAGTCTGTCTGTGCAGGCTTTTTCCCAAGCCTGCTGCTATTGCAGGTTCTCTATAAGAGTAGAGAAGGAACTGGCAATGCTGTATTTGCCATAGCTACAGTGTCAGGACCTCTTTTATTTATTTGTTAGAGGCATTAAAGAGTCTGCTTTTTGCAGACCTGCTGTTCTGTGAGCTATGACAGTCATATATGCTCCATTCCTTTTCAGATCCTTCATAAAACAGAAATTATGAGTAAAAAATTTTAAAAAAGCAAATTTTTTTTTTAAAGAAAAAGTAACAGGAGCCAGTCATATATATGTGCAGAATTACATTTCAGAAACAGGATTGGTGTGTAAATTTAAGCACATTTATGAAATGCAGACATCAAATAATATGCAGTGGATCGCTCTGGTTTTAATACTTATGTTTTGTAGTACACAAAGGAGGAAAGAGACATTTTAAAAGGCCAAATAAACTTCAGTTGTATTAATCTGTATCAAGCTAAAAATACGGATGTAGAGAAAAATAGGTAGCGAAAACAATATTTTCTGAAGTGTTACTGATTTTATATTGACTCTGGGTATGCTGCTTCTATTCTTGACTTTATATAAGGCTGCCATAGACTTTTTTTTGGCTATAGCAGAAGCCATATGGTCTGGCTACTAAAATTAGGTTCTGCTTGTCACAGCCTGCAGAGACTCCGGTAGTCGTAGTGCCGGCCCTGGGGAGGAGGAAGGAAAGGACTTTCCTTTGCACCCCTCAGTCGCAGTCCACAACGCGTAGCTGCAGTTGCACATGCTGCTTGCTGCGCTGAGCTACTGTCACACCTTGGCTTGTCTGCTGCCACCTGGTACCTGTGTGTAAATTAAAACGGCCTTGTCTACCAAAGGTTTTTTATGTGTTCTCTTGTCCAAACTCTTTCATCTCCCTCTGTTTTCTGCATTTTTTTC
>NW_009635014.1:1325-19129 GCF_000690535.1 Cariama cristata | reverse complement strand
ACAACGTCATAACATGAAATGATAACATCTTGTGCACGAGTCTTCCAGGCAAGGGAGCAGCTGCAGTTGCTAAACCTTCAGAATCTGATCTCTCCTTCATGATCTTTGATGCTGCAAGGATGGAGCTCCAAATCCAACATTGCTGCAAATCCCAACAAAATAGTTACAAAAGTGTTGCTTAATAAATTGCTGTAAGAAAATAACACGGACCCACACATGGACCAGAGAAACTTCAGGGTAACATGGGGGAGCCCTTCTGCAACCCATGATTTCTTTCTCAGTCTGTTTTTTTATTGTGTGTGTGTTTTGTGGTTTGTTTTTAACAGGTGGGGTAGTTCAGAAATATGTAACTAAAGGGTATAGGCTTTTTCGTTCCAACTCTGTGCTTATTTACAAATTTATTACTTTATAAAGCCGTTTGGATATAATACTGAAAAAAAGTGCATGTTGTTATTAAGATGAGAAATTAATATAATTTTTACTGTATTTAACATAGGTTTATTCTGCAGAACATATTTTCCACATGAAGATAACAACTGTCTCATCTGCAATAGGATCTTTCCTGGGGATGTGGCGATTGTTCCGTTGCTCCATGAAGTCATGAAAGTTATGCAAATTTTTGACATGACGCACAATTCAATTTGTCACTTCTAACACAGTGTCTCCTAAAATCCGCCTTGCTCAGAGATGAAAAGTCACCTGACCCAGCCATGCTGACAGAAGCCTGTGCTGAACCTACAGCTGTCCCACAAAACCGCTTTTGCATGTGCTGCGTTAGCAAAAAGGGAGCAAAACTGCCACGGTGGCACAAAGCTTTGCTGTAGGAGGCACAACCCCTCTGGAACAGCACTGTCCATGCACTTTTTTTCGCTCTTCCCCGGCTGCCCGTGGGAATGATGTCTCAGCAGGGCCCAGCGAATACAGCTGTGGGTAGGAGTTTCTGCGTCAAAAGCAGATGTACACTTTACACAGGGTGTAATTTAGCTGTAAATCTCATTGCCATGGGATTTTTTTGGGTGCTGGATATTTACATTTGTCTGAAGAGCAAAGAAATTCACATGAAAAATGCCACCAGGGGGAATTAAACACAAAGATACTAGGAAATACTAGAGGCTGGGAGAGTAATGGGGAAGTACTGCTCTCGTGTTTGCTTATTCTTGATGCTTTTTGCTTGGCATCTGCTGTTAGCCACCGTTAGCAACAGGATCTTCATCCTTTCTTTTAAAAGATCCTGTACTAATGGCATCCATCATGAGCCCTAGAATGAGCTGTCTTCAGTCCTCTGCTGTACCACGCGCTTTCTGTGTAACCTTATTTTCCTTCCTTCAGGGGAAATCGGAGCATTTGCCACCCTCGACACAGTTGAAACCCACTTACGTTCGGCTTCGGGAGCGCTGAGAAATGCGGGGGGGCGGGGTTGGTGTGTGTGTGTTGGTGTCCGGCGTTGCCAGGGAGCCGGGCTCTGCGGACGGACTCGGGGTGCCATGGGCCCGCAGCAGGTGACGGTGGTGGGGCTGCTCCGGGACCCGGCTTTCCACGTGGCCAAGTGCGCAGCAGAGGTAACCCCCGGGGTCCAACCCCAGCACCGGGTTGGGAGCAGTGGGGAGCAGTGCGGGGTGGAAGTAAATAAGCGAAGGAATGCCTGCACCCAGTGGCAGCTCTTAGGAAGAAAATATTCTGAATTTGGGGTTTCTGCTCTTCTTCAGCACTGCCGGATGCAGGCACTGAGGCTTTACAGGCTCACTGCTCGGCACTGCTCGGGGTGGGGGGGCCTCTGTTGCAGCATCCTCGTCTCCTTGTTCCTACACATTCAAGAAATTTTACAGCTGTTCAGTGCTGCACGAGATGTTACACACATCGCAGCGCTGCCCAACAGCTTGGCAGAAAGCAAAAAGCTGCAAACCTCATGGGGTTTCACAGATGTCTCATGAGAAGTTTGGCTGAGCGGCAGATGCACAGCACGCAGCTCGCCATGGGGTGCACAAACGCTGACCTTTTTGCCCTCCCTGCCTCTAAGAGTTTATCGGCCAGGCTTGTTCCCCAGCATTATTTACAGCTGATGAAGCTCAGCTGTCTATCAGCAGCCCTAAGGCCAAGCCAACCTTGGGGGTATGTGCCTCTTGGCTTATTTTCCAGCCTCTGTCCCAATGATACCAACAGGGACCGTGAGCTGAATAGAAAGTCAGTTGTTCGCTTCATTCTTTTTAAGGCCAGCTCAGCTGGCTTTAGGCCACAGCCCACATGGAGATGAGGCTAAATTGATGGACATGAATGTCCTATATCTAAATAGCAGTGTGCTTCTGAGGCAATGGTACAAGCAACAGGGAAATCTTCACCTTGCAGCCTTCACCAAGCCACTCACTTGCCCTAAGGCCCTGGGCCCAATCTCCAGGGACAGTTAGAGGACTGTGACTCACCGAGCACGCAAAAATGCATGCAAAAAAATGCAGTTGATGATGCTCAGCAACATCTTTGAATGTTTCACTTGCGTATCTCTTGCTTACATCCATCCCACATGAGGGAGAGGGGCGGGGGAGTACCAGTATAATTCAATAGTATTTGTGAAGTAGTCCTTCATAGAAAATCAAGACAGCCACTACGTCTGCAAATGGAGATTTAGAGCAGTTTGCATACACTTCTCCAAGTGCTGGGAATTACGCCAGAGGCATGAGAGGTGCAGAGCAATAACTGGATTAGAATGTGACTTAGGTTGTAGTTCAGGAGGGAACTACAAGCTGTGATAGGATAGGGGGCAGGAGGGTATTAAACTGCTTGTAAGCAAATTTGTTTTCCTTACCTTGAAAATATAGGCTCTGAAGCTGAAGTTTCCAAGCAAGTTTGCAGATCCTGTAATACAGCCTTTAGTGGAATTTGCATGGCATGAATATTTACAGGAGAAAAAGAAGGTAACTCTTGCATCCTCAGGTTGTTTCGGACACAAGTCCTCTCCCCGGGCCTGCAGCCTCTCCCCGCTCGGTGCCATCTGCAGATTTTGGAAGTGAGCTTTTCCACCCCAGTTTATTTAACTTTCTGAGAGACCCTCAAGGCAGGGTGGGGCTCTCCAGGCTCTTTTCCTGTTCAATCTGAGCTCTCCCCAAAGTGACACCCAGATGACTCTTGTCACCATAATGTCCCATAGGAGCAGGATCCAGACCTTAAGGGCACGTAACTGCACGCAATGTCAGCACAACTCACCGAAAGCTGCTGCCCAATCCCTTCCAGTTGACAGGATTTGTGGTTTTAAAAGTAGGAAAGGTATAAAAATACCACAGGCCACCTTACCTGTGGTGGATTATTACTCGTTGCGTCTTCACTAATTAATCTCTGGAGGCTTTGTTGTCCTGAAATGCAGGAACTGAGAGGTGAGGTGTGGGCATATGCCTCCTCGGTGATGTGCTTCGTTGATGGCCAGCTGCTGGGGGATGAGAAGGAGCTGCTCAAGTGGTCTCACCATGAATGGGACTATCGGGACTTCAAGCCCAAGGCACTTTACCAAGCAATTGCTGAGGATTTCTACACCAAATACCTGAAAAACAGCCAGGCAAGTAGCACTGTCTTACACGAAGAGTACAAGATCTGTAAGTGGCTGGAGAGGTTGTCAGATGAAAGGGCAGGTACCATGAGGAGGAAGGACAGCGAGCACAGTAGCGGCAGTTTCTTGCTGGGTCTGGAGCGGCGTGCGGGGAGCATCCCCTGCTGAGGACTGAGGATGGCAGAGCCCCTGTGCCTCTCAGCAGCCAGAAAGGGGCAAACGCTATCCCGGATGCCCAAAATGTATTAACTGCTTCAGGGCTGAACAGTCTGACAAAAGCACCTTGCTGACCATGCTGCAACTGCGCTGCTCCAAAATCCCAAACCACCTAGCCCTTGGGTACCAAAATTCTTGGATACCCTTATTCTTGGGTACCAAAAGCCCAACTGCCAAACCTCTCCTTTCCCAGCCAAGATCCCCTGAGATGCTGTGGTGCTGTAAGGTGTGATGCTGCCGGCGCTGACATGGTATTGAGAACAGAGAAAAATGAAATGTCATACCAAAGCAAATACCACAGAAGATGCAGCACTGATTGCACACAGGTTTGAGGCTTGCTGGGAAGAGCAAGAAATGTCCATTTTGGCGGGATGGGTGGTATTCCTGCGGATTCTTTTATTCCTGCCTGTATTGTATGGACTGCAATAGGCATGTCAATAAATGCAAGATGAAGCAGTGGGCCCTACCCAGTAGTTTGCTTTTAACACACTGTTGGAATTATTTCTGCCCAGAATGAAGTAAAACATCCTCTACTTTTTTGTTTATTTAAACAAAATAGTAGGAATGCTGTTGTGCATTGACACTGCCATGGACATTTTCTGAGACCATTTGCACCAGGCAGCTGGACCCTGGCCTGCATTAGGAAGCGAGTGCCTGGCCTTTCCCTCACTGCATTTGTTTTTCTGCTTTAAACAGCACGTGTTTGTGTACCTGGAGATAGCCATTGAGGAACAGCCAGTCGGGAGGCTGCTCTTTGAGGTACGTTACAGAGGAGAAAAGCAAAAGCAAGGAAGAAGCACACCCAACGTGGTGGTTTCACATGCCAAAGGAGCGGGGACAGAAATCTGGCCATTGGACATCAGCTAGGAATTTCACGTGTTGTCAGCTACGAATTTCACATGGGTTTTCCTCTTCTCGCTTTTGCAGCTCTTTTCGGATGCATGTCCCAGGACCTGTGAGAATTTCCGCGCCCTGTGCGCTGGAGGAGCAAGGTCTCCCCGTGACGGCCGAGAGCTCACCTACAAAAACTCCCTTTTTCATCGCCTTGTGAAAAGTGGGTGGATCCAAGGAGGAGGTGCGTTTCCAGGTGTCCTGACTAAATCCAAGTTACAGCAGAAGTGGGGGTGGGATGATCTGCATGAATGATGCCTTCATCTGCAGAGACATAGCTCAAATGCATGACAAAGCTAATCTCTGCAGGAAGCTCTAAATTAATATATATATAAAAACCAGAAAACATTTTATCTTTTAGCAATCTCACATTCTAAAGATAGGAAAAGTTTGGATAATTTGTTCTTTTGATTACCCAAGACCTTTTCAAAAGAATTTAGGAAACTAATTGAAAGTGTTAACTCTTTTCCATTAAGTTCTTTGCTAAGTAATTAGGAAACTAATTGGAAACATGAAAACCATAGGAATATCCATAGGAAAACATAATCCTTGTTTTATGGAGAGATTAATTTAGAGGCATTTAGCCAAGTGTCAGAGCCCTTCCAAATGTCCTGGTGAGTTGATTGAATGCCAGCACTATGCCTGGAGTGTGGCGCCAAGGAGAAAGGCACCATGAATGATGGGTCATGCAGCTTGTCCAACTGGCATCCCAAGGGAAGTAAAGATAGTTAGGCATTTCCTTTGTCACTCCCTTTTGGTCTATCGTACATCTTACCTACCAGTATTTCTTACGTGTGTTTGCCTTCCTCCAAATGTGAGTGCACAAACATTTAAAGTTTATACTTTGAAGATACACCTCCTACCTTTCATGAATAACTATGAAGATATCTATGTAGTCCATAAAAGCAACCATAAAATTACAACCTTGCTACTGTAGAGGACTAACCATAACCTGATGGTGTAAGACAATGTCTAAATAAAGTAACAAACCCAGACTTCTTTAAAAAAAAAAAAAAAAAAAAAATCAGGTTTCTTCAGTGCCTCGCTCTTCAGAAATCTGGTTCAATAGGAATTTCTCTCTTATCAAATCTCTTTTCTTAGACAAGTTAGTGGTCTTAACTCACCATAATACCACAGCTGCATATCCATCCTTCCTTCTTCTAACCCTACTCCCTCCGACAGAAGTCCTTCTCCAGGCTGCCCCTTCCTCAGCTGGGCGCTGCCACCATGGGAGCTCTCCCAGCAGAAGATGCTGGACCTTCTCAGAGAGGCAGCGATTAAATGCACTGCATGAAATAGTTCTCCATACAGAGGCCATCTCTTGGCATGGAAGCAGAGCTCTTCCCAAAGCGTCTGTTAAAATTCTGGTAGTAAAACAGAAAGATGGGTGCAGTTGTTCCCCCAGGCTGATGCGCAGCCCACATCTCTGACTTCGGCTGAGCTGCTCACTGACAACCCCCAATAACGCCTGTGATAAACCTGGTCTCTGATGGTTACTTTTATCTACTCTGCAGACATCATAACTGGAAGGGGAGATGGAGGAGAGTCAATTTATGGTCCCACCTTTGAAGGTATGTTTCCTCAGCTATCTTACTGTGCAAATGGCAAATTTCTGCAAAAATCAAGTTGTTGATCTGATCTTATTCACAAAATAGCCTAGGAATTTCCTTTCATCTTCCTAAAGCAAAAGGATTTTGTTTTCAGTCAGAATTATTATCCGCTTACATTAGCATGAGCGGACTGCTTTAGTGAGGACACTTTCTGATCTGTAACCTTGTCCCCCTCCTCTGATGACCCTTGCCCAAGCCTCAGCTCCACCAGCCCCTTCTCCCTGCCTAAATGAGGGCTGATGGTCACCCCACTGCCTATTTCAAAGTGCAAATACTCACCTTGGTGGACAGGACGTTAGAAATGCAGAAGTGGATTAGCTACAGATCTCCAGGCACTCTATGCCACTTGATTAAATGCATTTAAAGTAATGGAAGTAAGTCGGCTTTAACTCTAGAATTCCTGGACATCAGGCAGCTTTTCAGGCTTGGGCACACCACCACAGGCATCACTGCCAGCACCTATGTGACTGTGGATGTAAGGGGAGTTACCTCAATCTCACATAAAACTGTGAAAGTCGAGAAATGACAAACATGAGCTAAGTTTAACAAAAAATGTTCCCCCATACTGCTATAAAGTAATAAAATTAAACTTAGAAAAAAGAACTTTGTAAGAATATTTAAGAAAAACAACCCATATAATTGACATAGACATTTGGGATCTTCTGTTTAGATGAAATGCTACCCACAAAGACATTTTATGACAGTTAAAGCACTTTTGAAACTGATTTATGTTCCCTTACATAAAAGCGTTCCCACTGCCAATGGCGCAAGTGAGGTGACATTTGACCAGGCTGGGCAGCAGCCAACAGTGAGATCAGAAATGCCAAGTGTAGCTGAAAACTTTCTTTCCCAAGACACCAAAGGACCCACTCACAAGGAGAAGCTGCTCTCACCTCGAGGCCCCACGGCAGATGGAGCAAAACCCGGCCTGAGGCGGGTGGCTAGTCCAGTCTGCCCAGCCAAGTCGCAGCACTGGCAGGCAGAAAAGCTGCTGGAAGTGGAAGCCTGGCATACGGGATTTAAGGCAGCAAATACTATGGGTTGCCTCGAGTGGGCAGGAAGGAGCAAAAGTCACTTGTTTCACACTGGAGCTCCTGAAATAGCAGCAAGCCTGGACTCTCAGGACATGCACATCTCAGAAAGAACATAAGCTGGTACTGGGAAAAAAATAGGACTGGCTGTTAAATTGTTTGCAAGGCAGATGTCACTGAGGATTTGAAAGCTTATGAATCCCCTTTTCCAGCAATGCTGCCCAACAGATTTGTGCTGGTGCACATCTCGCAGCCTTTGCACTTTCTGTTCAGGTAGAAATCATCCGTGGAGGAAAATGAGTTTGAGCGTGCATGGGCATCTCTGTATAGAGGAGAGCTATGGCCCCAAGAGGGCTGCCCAGGCTGCTGCAGGATGCCCCCGCCCAGTGCACAGCGTTTTGCTCCCAGCTCCATCCTCCGCCTCCTCCAGGCAGAGTTTGTGCTTTACCTGTGCTATGCAGGAAAGAAGCTGCCATGTCATGTGGGAAGGTGACAATATGTCAAAAATAGCTTAAGTAATTTTAAGGTGGATTTAATTTGTAATCTGTCAACCTTGAAAGTGTCCCTGGAAGATTTTTGATTACCCATATTGCACATACTCCATGTGTTGATGTATTAAAGGAGAGCATTGCTAATTCTTCCCCTTTTTAATTAGAAGTTGCTTTTCATCCTTGTGAATGGTGTTCCTTTGGGTATGCCTTTCTATTTTAAGGCTTAGATTGCTTTCCCAGTACTTCCTGCAAAACTATTTTACACTGAGGGCAGAGGACAAATATCTTCGATATCTGAAAAGGGTGAGAGATGCCTCTGTCAGCTGGTAATGTTCTGGGAGACTCCACACTGGCACTGCAACGCTTGCTGGGACACAACGGTGTTTTACTGTAACGAGCTGAAAGGACTGAGGTAATTACAGAGAATCACTTGTAGTGGAGTGTCATGTCATAGGACAAAACATCCTATTCCAAAATTAGTCTGCTGAAGTCTTTTTGCAAACCACAAGGCAGCAGTCAGGGAGTAACTGTTCAGTTAAAATTTAACTACCATTTTTATGAATCAGTTTCTGAGAAGGGCACTCAATCAGGGTAAAAAGAATTTAAAAAACATCAGAGAACAATAAAATCTAACTATTTCTACTGTTTCCTTCAAGCTTGCTGAGCACTCGATGGGGGTTTGACTGCTCAGTGTGATCAGGTCAGAGACAGGTGTCAGAGGACGTCAGAATCAGTGGAATCCCTGCTCCCCATCTCATAGTGGGGCTCCCCTCCACAGAGAAGGAATCAAGTTCTTACCATCATCGCCCAAACCCAAGCATCCCTAATACCTATCCTTCCACAGTCATCCCTCTTGAGTGCTGTTTCTTCTTTCCCTCACCAGTCCTTCCTCAGCCAGGATGGAGGATCCTCTTCTCCTTCTCATGGCTCTCACTCCTATCGCCTGCCTCCCCTCCTCGCCCTGGAACAAAGCTTCCACTCTGGGAGCACCCTGACCTCCTTAACTAAATATCTGCTCTCTATTTATTCAGCTCTGTCTTGTTATTTGGCTAAAGAAGTCTCCTGCTTGCCCTCCTGCATGAATCACTGAGTGCTGGGAGCAGCTGGGCATCCCACTCCAGCCAGGCCCGTCCTGCCCTCATGGCCCTCGTGGTGCTCACAGGCGATCTTGTCCTCTTCACCACAGGCAGTGGCATGGGGGGAGGCAGAGCAGAGGCTCTGCTTGGAGCATCCGCTCTGCCTCCCGCCCTCATCATCTGTACAGTGGGAATAATCCCAAGTAGCCACAGGGAAATGCTGTGCTAAGTGCCCCAAGCTCCTCTGGCGAGAGGCATTACAGACTGACAACGGGGACCCGGAGGCATCACTGCTGTGGCTCTAATACTCGGAATTACCTAGAGTGCTTTTTAATGGATATTTTTTCATTAACTTCTTTACTTGCTTCAGCACTAGACAGTAGTGGGAAGCTCCTTCTAGGAAGGGCAGTGATTCAAATGAGAATTGGCTCGCATGAGACTCGATGAGACCTTTCAGGGAAAAGCAGAAGGGAAAGGGACAGCGGGGAAGAAGGAAAGGGGAGTTTACAGGAGCTGGCAAAAGGGAGCTGTACAGTGAATAGCAGCAAAGGGAGCAACACAACTGTGGCCTTTCATCTCTAGATGAAAGCTTCTCTGTCCATCACAAGGGAAGAGGGGTCCTCGGGATGGCCAACAAGGGACGCCACAGCAATGGCTCACAGTTCTACATCACCCTCCAGCCAGCTCCCTACCTCGACAATAAATACGTGGCTTTTGGGTAAGTACACACAAGCTTGCCGCCACTGCACTGCATGGGAGGTTGCCCTGGCCCTGCAGGACATTGCTGCCCAGGAGGAAAGCATCCATGAAATCCCTACAGCAGCTGCAACACAGATGCCTCTGCCCAGGTGGAGGATGGATAAGTCACATTTGAAGTACCTAATGACACCTATCCCTCCCTTTCTCTGCCTTGGCCTGGCTTGCTCGAGCTGGAAAACCCTGTGGCAAAACTGTTGGGGCCTCTCCAGGATGAAGGCTACAAATCCATGCCTGCATAGCTCGGTGTTAGACGAAGGTGGGCCCTGACGGACAGTGGAGTGTTGAGCAAAGCCTCTGGGCTCTGCTCTGCCCTCAGCAGCTGAAAGAAATTATTTTAGCAAATGCATGCTGGGAGTTTGTTCTCAGTAGGTTAATGTATAGAGCTGGCCCTGTTAAGATTTTTAGACTTTCAGGAATGTAGAAGGAAGATTATTGCTCTGAGCACTTCGCTTGATGTAAGAGAGCAAAATATGTATGTATTACCATAGAGAGTGAAATTCACAGTGCAGTTTCCATGTAACCACATCATGGAGAAAGACAGCATTTGTAAAGGAAGTGAAAAGCATCCGTGTCTAACCTACAGAGAACAAACCAAAAGCAATTGCTGCCCAGATATATTTATGAGTGGCGTTCACCTCAAGTTTCTGCCTTGCCACAAGCTCTGTGTAATCTGAAAGGTGAGGCATCCATGCTCTTATAGTCAGACCCTCTTAAATCTGAGTGGGAGTTTAATCCTGAGGGAGCAAAAAGTAGCCACAGCATATGAGGAGGACAGCTGGGCACTTTCCAGCTTTGCTCAGTCCTTCTGACATCCCTGCTTGGGTAAGGGCTGCCTGCAGTGTCCTCCTCGCTTGGTACCACTGTGCTGGGTGGGATGGGGTGGGATGGGATGGGATACAGTATGAAGCTTTCCGGAGCACTGCTGGCCACCATTGCTGTGCCAGCGCCTGCAGGAGGCACAGCTTGTGCTCCCACAGCGTAGGAGCACATCAGGCTGAAAGTCGTAAAGACTGCAAAATGATGGACTGTTTTCAGGATTCAGATTGGCGCTGTGAAGGAAGCAAACAAAAGATATTTCTCAGGGAGTCACTTGTAATTCTGTCATTTTTGTCAGCATATCTCTTGACTTCTTTCTCCTCAAAAGTAATGGCCATTTGCATCTGGGGCACATGGTACAACGCTTATTTCTTTAAACAAATGTAGCTGCATAAAGCCATAGTATTTTCACTTCTCCTAAAATGCCAACTAGAGGCTACTTAATCATGAACTGATGGGGTTTGCAACTCCACTGTGAAGAACAACTCCTTAAAGAGCAGAGCAAGTGCAGCCTGTCAGTAGGAAACGGGTGCCTGTGATTGTTACGGCCCTGCACGAGCCGGGTGCTGCAGAGCTGGCTCCGAATGGAGACGGATCATACGTGCACTTTCTCCCTCCCATAGGCAACTGATCGAGGGCACAGAGGTCCTCCAGAGACTGGAAGTCGTACCTACATATAACGAAAGGCCTACAGTAGCCTGCAAGATTATTAACTGTGGGACCTTCGAGCTGTGATCGCCAGCTGGTTTTCCAGCCTGCTGTAAGATAGAGCACTATTTTCCACTCATATTTTCACAGACCTTGATGGCTTTCACTTATGGCAAAAATAAAAGCACTTCCTGCACATGTGAATGGCTTGGAAATGTTCTTTTGGCTTAAAAAAAAAGTTCATAAGCTGTTAAAAAGCACTTTTGCAGGAGTATAGAAAAAGACTTGTGAACATATCTCAGTGCCAGTCTACAATTTATGGGAAATGGTGCTAATATGGTTATATACAGACAAGCAGACAGGATAAAATGCACATATGGCTAAAGCACGGGTAAACAGATGGATGCACACCTATACGGATAAAGCTAACTCTTCCTGGCTAAGTTCTGCCTCTACCACAACCTCCACAGCATAATTGCCCTGCTAGCTTTGCCCCATACAGCTCAGATACCAGATGTAGTCTGCATATGGTAACTTGGACATCTCAGAGGAAAGGAGAAAAAAAGATGTTTGCAGGACGGTGGCCCCTCTGAATGCCATACAGTTGATCCTGCACTGACTACTATAAACTAGAAGTAATGCCTTTGAAATTAGGTTGGGCTGCATCAGGCTAAAACCAAGAAATGCTAGAGCAGACACAAGCCTTAAGTAAATATTTTTGACAGATGGTCTCAAATAACAAAAATGTGACTATTGTCACTAAAATGGAGAAAAATATTGCTTATAAAGTTACTGTAAAACAGCAAATGTTAAGGTTACTTGTGGATGCAAATACATAATACAGAATGACTGCTAGTGTCAGTGATTTCTTACATGCAAGATCTCTCTGATGTACAGTGCAAAGCTTGAGCATGGACAGCTTCAGCAGAGGATGGCAGGTAAGCATTAAAAGGTGTGCGGAAAATCAGAATGCAGTGTGGAAAGAGAAGCCATAACCAAGTGCACTGGAAGTTCAAAGGAAAGAGCATTCATTTGTTGGGCTCAGATGCAGATAGAAGGCTAAACCAGCCCTGCTGTGCCAGGGCTACAAGGACACCATCCATGTACAGCCCTCTCGCCTCTACTTTCAGTGCTGCGAAGGGCGCTGCGCTGAGCAACCTTTGCTCCTGGGCTTACTGTATGAGCCGCTAAAACCCACAAGACAGTGCCAGGGTTAAGACGGGAAAGGCTGAATTAGGGAAGTATTAGGAGAGACCTAATTTTGTCTGAGCTTAAGCTCACGGATTTCATAAGAAGTAATAAATCTTAAGTTTATTTCATAAATGGGAATTAATTTAACAAATGTTTAACTGAATGCCCGAAGAGGGCATAGACCTCGAGCAATCTCCACATGCTCTGAGTGAGTATAGAGATGGTCTTAATTTTAGCAAGAGGATTTAGGTTTTTCTTTACTTACTTATGGTACAAAACAAAAAGATTTAACCTAAAATACCTTTATATGTCTGTAGCTAGCTAAGGCACCTTTAACACATTTTATTGTATTTTCTAAAGCATTCTGCAATCTATACATAGTCTACTACATAGGGACTAAGTCTTCTGTAGCAACATTTCAAATCAATTAAACTACCTAGAAAGTAATTATTTTCACTTCATAGCTCTGGGTCAAAGATGAAAATACAGTGTTGTATTTTCTTCATAAAATAACACATTTCCTGACAAATTACTTCTCATAAGTACTAGTGACTATTGCTGTGAAAGGCTATGGCTTCCAAACTCAGTATCATGATGGAGGTTAGTGGCTCTTATTTCTTGCAAGGGTTTTAAATCATATTCAGATGTTTAAAGATAAAAGTCAGAAAAGTAATTTTAGTTCTGCAGGTTATAGAGGACAATGCTAAAAGACTAATTAATTGATTTTTTTTATTTGCTGTTGGCTCGGTCACCCACAGCAAGTCTGTTCTGTAGCATGGCTGCACCCCAGTGTCCCCACAAGGGACCGAGCCAGAACACAGCATGTGCTTCGTGTCCAAACGACCTGATCTGAGCAGCCCAGAAACTCATGCTCTGGCAACGGGCAGCATCCAGGATCCCTCGGGGCTGACAAACACCTGATCATGTCAAGTACCAGAAAGCTGATCCTGTGCCAAAAGTCACTGACCTGGTAAGAAGTATCATGGCTGGATGTACAACATACAGGGTGTCGTACACTCAGGATCTAGGAGAGCTGTGCAGGGTGACTGGGCAGGGGACAACTGGTAGAAATTATGCTACATGGAAAACGTTATAACAAGAAGAGGAGAGTACAACCAGGAAATATTTTGAATTTCAGGCATAATGATCCTTCAGGGAAGCCACAATTACTGTATTTGCATTGGTCATGACAGGACACTGCCGGAAAAACTGTGGTAAAATCGTTCATCCAGTATTAAGGAGGTCACCTAAAAGAGTGAGTGTGTCTTTCAACCCTGGTTCCCCAGTGCCTGCAAGTTGTATATGCTTAAGGAGCCCAAGGCAATGAACAATGAAACAGGAAAGGAAGAATCATCTTAACCGCAATCCAAAATGATGGTTTTGTGCCATATTTTCTACTGTAACTTACATCTCTGATCAAGTCACCAGCAATGCATTGTGTCCTCTGAGAGAGCCAGACTAGAGGACTGGTGTGCGCAAGCATTCAGAGGACGCACAAGTCCAGAGGCAAGAAGTGGGGTTTCCAAAAAGCCAGGAAATTCAGGGGCGGTCTGCAGCAGGGGAGGTGAAGAATTCCATTGCCAGCTGCTGGTTTTGGAGAAGTTCTCTTCCCAGCAACCATATAAGAAAAAGAAATCCCTTCTATAAAGGGCAAATGGCAGCAACCTCCATCCTGAGAAAACTATGTAATATGTCACTGCTATAAGAAAAATTGGTATCTTTCAGGTTTTGTTGTATTAGAATTTTACACTGAGCTTCTCACTCCAGCAAAACACTTAGAAAAACTGCTCTAAATGAAAAGTGATGAAAGAAGCCCCCAGACTACACACAAAGTTATTTTCTTCGTATAGGCGTATATGTTCAAACTTCAAGGACAGTGTGCTAATAAACCATGGACAGTAGGCTCCAATCGTTACCCCCCTACTAATTCAAGAACTGATCAGACAAAAGTTGGAGGATGCAGTCATTAACTACAATGTAGTTTACCTAATCTGAGGTCAGAGGGTTTCTGAATCTGACCCAGCAGGGCTGCTAAGGCCAACAGAAATAGTTAGTGTGGCTCCTCAGCTATGTAGGTACTTCACACTGATCTGGAGAAGCCCTGGGATCTCTGAATATCTGTTCATTTTAATTGTAGCAAGGAGGCCTTAGACAACGTATTTCATCTTCCGACAGACCAGCCTCACTTTCCTGTTTAGCCTGTCATGGCTACAGCTCTCTGCTATTGTCCTTCATACACTTACTGCTTAACACTTAACTAAACCACTGTTGATGCCCAGCTGTAAGTCACAGACAAAGTTCCTGCCACCAATTCCAGGGAGAAAAAAGGTACTCCAAAGACCTGGTTTTAAAAGAACTTTACTGAAAATATCAACTATGCAGCATATCAAATGGATCAGAATGATGTGATGCAGCTATTGCCTGAAGCAAATGGGTAAGTAAGTGGACTGATTTTACAAACTTAATAGAAAGAATCTTGATACTGTAATTCTGACAAGGTTTAGGATGTTAAGAAGCAGTAATGGGCGGCCAGCTCAACAGAGCTCAGTTGTGCCTGTACCTCAGATGCTGTGAGGGAAGAAGCACCGGTCCGGGTGTAAGGGACTGAAAGGGCTCGTGTACGTGGGTGCCTCAAACATTGGTGCAAAACAGGTTCTGCTCAGCAACAAGAAGTGGGCTAACAAAGGACGGGGTGGGGCGTGCTCCGTGTTCTGACAGGCTCAGCATGCTGCGTATGGCCAGAGGTCACAGAGAGGTAATTTTGAGGAAGGGGCTTATGACTGCACGAAAGACCCCACACGACCACCCCTCAGTGGCACCTGCGCAGAACATCAAGAGTTATCTAAGTCCTCGAGGGGCGTGACTGGCACAATCAAAAGGCAGGAATTTAGACTATAAAAGGCCATGTGCGTGTCCCCACCACCACGTGCGTCCACCACCAGAGGAGTGCTGTGTCCATCATCGTGGGATCCAAGGGCGGTGACATCTCTATCGGTTTTGTTTCTCTTTCTCTTTCCTCTTTTTCCTCTCTTTAGCTTTTCTTCTTATAAAAACCCACGCCGCCTACCATTACGCTTTCTAAGTTCTGGTTGCTTCTACCATAAATAAAATGTTTAACCAATTGTTTGGGGTCATTTCACCTTAATATAGCACAAGGGAATCACAAAACTACTACAACTACTACAACCCCCTAAATTTGCTAATCCAGGTTGTAACACCAGGTCATCAGGGAGCAACGTGAGCCGGAGGCTGGGTCAATGGGACCCAAGGCCAGGCACGGACAGGGCTGCAACACCTGTGAGGTTGCAGCTCAGGCAGGGGCCAGATGCAAGAGCCTCAGCATAAAAGCATCTACCGACAAAAATCTGGGGAGCCCCTGCTGAGGTTCCTTCTCTTGAAAAGCTCCCGGGCTGGTCAAGGCATCTTTTACGAGCCAGCCAGCCAGCCTAGAGCACGCAGCTAAACCCCTAGGAGCAGGGAGTATGCTCCTGCCCTGATGCAGGCCAGAGCCCACCACTGTATTTCACCATCAGCAACAGAAAAATGCATGTTACAAATACAGTAAATGGATGGACTGTTGCAGGAAGACTGTCTAAACATTAGTCTTATTTTTCCTTGGTTACCTAAACCAGCCTGACCTTGCTCTGTGGTTGGTCCCAGCTGCACAGGTGAAATGTTTATTACTTCTGCCCCATCTTGCCTCTACCTGTTGCCTTCCATTCTTCTTCTCAAGGCATCTCTCTTTGGCTTGCCTTAGGCTAAAAGCATTGGCCTGTACCACTATCTCTAAAAGAGTTATGAAAAATCTTTTAATGTTATTACATCCTCGCTACTACTCTGCATATATATTTTCATCTGTTCCTTATGTCAAAAGCATAACCTGGTGAGGCTGAGCAAGTGCCTGTACCACGGCATGCGTGAGCAGGCACCAGACACAGCTCCACCTTGCTTGCCTCAGGCAAGCGGGTTGTACAGTGCAGGTGCCAATGTCCTCACCCACAATTTCTGCTGGGGACAGACACATGGGCACCTTAAATGCACACTTAGACATCATACAGTGTGGCAAGTGCAACCCCGTATGTGCCTTGTATCCAGCCTGATCAGACACACCTCTACAGCGGGATTTACTACCACACCTGTCTCACAATGCAAGGGTTAACTAAAGTTACGAAGCTTTGAGCACAGGAATTACTGCGTTATTTCTGAACGATTACAAAGGCGGTGAATGGCACCAGAATCCCATAATGCATTATGTAATGGTATGAAATGCCCTGAAACCTCTTTGGATGATGTATTTTCCTTGTTAAAACATCCACCATGTATTTACACTTCATACACACTTCTTTTTCCACACAGGTGAAATGACAATTTGGAAATGAGAACAAATATTTACAAGTTGAACCAAATGTATGTTCCCTTCAGTTTATCTACCAAACTTTTTTTTCATTTATTTCTACCATTCCAAACTTAGTACGCTCCTCTGGAACCTCTTCAAAAGCCCATTATCACATCTTGCCAAGTACCAATTGATACAACACGATCTGCTGCGAATCCTGGGCATTTACTACATTTAAAATGTAGCTTCCCTAAAATGGACATCTGCAGACCCTTAGGCTTCACCCATTTTTGCCAAGGACTTTACATGAATTTCCAGTAATGCAGTGCTTGGAATTCCTTATAGATTCAAAACTGAGGTAAATGCCTTACTAACCACTGTGTATAATAGTGCAATGAAAAATGAATACAGTGACGAATATGGTATTTTAAATCCAACAACAACCCATACTGCCATGATCCTGCTGACTGTATGCTACAACAAAGTTCCCAGATGCTGACTTTAAGAAAAAACAGACAAACCATATTTATCATTCACTTGGATTCCCACCAGCCCGCAGGATTACATGACAGACGTGTTTTCACTTGCTTATGGAGATGTGCTGTAGCTGTAATTCTTCCCCTGCTGGTAATCTGAGCTGTATTTTATTACGTACTTCATTTTCTCCCAGTTTTTCCATATATATACACACACACTGATTAGAGTCTTGTCTTTTATCAATCACATTTAACACGTCCTATTTATTTTCCTTCTCAAAAGGAGAGATTTTTAGTATGTAGTCCTCATGAAGTGCAGATTGCAGCACCCATGACACTTCATGTGTCTACCACATCAACTGAACTACCACCGCGTCCCTCATAAAACACTATGATAACTGCTGAAGATATACTTAATATTGTAACCCACAAGAACTGCAAAAAGGAAAACCTGAGTTCAAATAATGCCACATGTCTAGTGAAACCACAAGAGATCCTGTGAATCAAGCCCTGATCCCAGTAGGAGACCCTTGTCCCAGGACATAAAAATCTCTGCAGGCATGGCAGGAGGGATGAGTGGAAGCCATAGGAAACTCCTATATTCAATGCTTACTGCAGTTTCAGTTATGTTGCACTATTTATGCTGCTCCTCAATTTATTTCAGATGCTGCTTATTCAAAGTTAAAACAGAAACATAGTATTTTAATAATGAATGTGAAAATTATACAGCA
>NW_009635014.1:0-1294 GCF_000690535.1 Cariama cristata | reverse complement strand
AATAACCGAAATATTTACACTAATACTCCAGTAAAAAGTACATGCAGAATGAAAGGTAACTAAAGCGAATGTGTGACTTTAGTTACCTTATCACTTTTCAGAACTAAATTCAGATGTCACTGACATTTACATCCAACAAAACAGGTTTGGTCATTTCACTGCAGCTGTACGAGGTTCCTGTTTGTATCACAAAATTGATTCTCTGCTGGTGTTTTTGCAGCCCTTTTTTTTAGTATTTTCATTCTCAGACTCCTTTGAGAGAAGGCAAAGCATTAGCCATCCTGCCCACTAGCAGAAGCACCACAATATATGACGGTACAGAAGCTTGTCAGAAAGCTCTATACCCAAATTATATATTACCAACAGTTCTACAGAACTTTCCAGAGCTCAAACAATAACTATTATAGGTAGCTTGCCTTGAATTTTCTGAATTTGTATTGGTTTCTTGGCTCTTGGCAATAAAACACCTCCAGGAAAGACAGTAAAATGGAAGATTAAGCTAGGGATTTATTTGGCAGTTTCCTCTTTACTGCTCAAGCCCAGCTTGTCCTTAGGAGAAACGGGAGAATTTTCCTGATTATAACTCTTCTCTTTGAACCGTCCTTTCATACTAATGGCACTTTTCTCAAATCAGGACCATACTAAAATTTGCATTATAGCTCGAGCTTGGCTCTCCTTGATTACAAGCAGGCATCAATATTTGTCATGGCTTCCCAACATTTGCCTGTGTTGGCATTGGACAAAATGTTGAGGCAGATCTGCACGAATTTTTATTTGCAGAGTCCACTGTTGATGATATACATTGACTCAAACTGCCTTAGGGAAAAACAAAAGACAGAGAGAGAGAGACAGGGAATGTGACAGGCAGACGGGGAACTCTCCCCAATGGTCAGGAGGGAGTCATAGAATCATTTAGGTTGGAAAAGACGTTTAAAATAAAGTCCAACTGCAAACCTAACACAGCCAAGTCCACTGAACGAAGTGATAGAATGACCAAACATCCTTCTCCAGGTGCTCTCTACAGTGCAGCTGGAGGTGACGTAGTGAAGATAAGGCTTACAATTTTTATCATGTTTCTAGTAACAGACATTTCATCATGGACCTACCTGAACTCCCAGCGCGTTGTTCCTATCTGCAATGTCACTAGCAGTGACTGTAGCACAGTTGGACAATTTGCAAGTATTGCATGCTGACTGCTAAGCTTTGAGTGTGATTATTACTAAGCAGTATTTATTTAAACTACTATTACATACCATTCACTAAGTTTTTTCAAGGTAGAAAACAAGGTGGGGGG
>NW_009635013.1:3358-7429 GCF_000690535.1 Cariama cristata | reverse complement strand
GCCAACTCCCCCAGTTTATATACTGAGCAAGATGTTCTATGATATGGAATAACCCTTTGGCTAAGTCAGGTCAGCTGTCCTGGCTGTGTTCCCTCCCAGCTTCTTGTGCACCTCATTGCTGGGAGAGTGTGGGAAACTGAAAAATCCTTAAATTAGGATAATTGCTACTTAGCAACAACTAAAACATCAGTGTGTTATCAACATTATTCTCACGCTAAATCCAAAACACAGCACTCAACCAACTACTAAGCAGAAAATTAATTCTATCCCAGCCAAAACCAGGACAGCCTGCTCTTTTTACTCCATAGCCTTCCCATGCCCAATCCCTTCTCCACCCAACCCCACCTCTGATTTTGTGCATGTGCACGTGTGTGTTTCTGAGGATGCATGTTACCTTAAGGATTATTTCCAATCCCTAGTATTTTTAAAGGAGTTATCTGCTAGCAGATTGTACACATGAAACATAGATGGTATGAGATGCATCCAGCTGTTCAGGACAGATCTGTCTGTCACTGGTCAATCATGTTATGACAAAACACACTGGTCTAATGCAGGACATGCAGCACCAGACCCTAGAAAAACATGTGGCAAGACCCATGTAAGAAAGCACATTTAATTCAGACCTTATGCTGGGAGGTCAAATGGTAGGGCTCCCTCAACAGCTTTGGATCTGTTTTAAATACCTAAATGACTCCACATAGATTTTCACATATGCATCCTCACCATATTTTGCCGAAACAAAGGACATCTGTCTCCATCTCATGGTGAAATAGCTCAAAGTAGATTCCACAGTTACTTGAATCTAGCAAATACTCAAGGCTGTGATGAATGACACATTAGAGGGTGAGGCAAGAACAGCCCCTCCCTGTCAGTACTAGCATCTGTGCAGCTTGCAGTGAGCTTGACAGGGCGATTTATCTCACTGAAAATAACCCTTTTGCATTTTAAAAGAAAATAAAATGTTATTTTCAGCAAGATGGATTCCCTCATCAGGTTCACCATGCAGCTACCCCTAGTGGAAAGAATGTCTAAGGAAGGGGAGAAAAACTACCCCTCATGGCAGTGGCCCATTGCAAGGCTGCAGTAATGGTCTGTGTAACAATAGCAAGAGGCACAAAGAGAAACATCCGCCTATGCCATCCCCACAAGGTAGGAGAAAGCAAACAGCAAAGCTCATAGATCACATCCATCTTTCCCTCCTTGCTTAATCCACAAGCTTCAAGACACTTCCACTTCTTGGAGAGAGGTGCAAGAAAAATGACCATGCTCTGGGTGTGCAACCGAACAGGAGCAGATCTCAAGCTGGACTGCTGAAAGCAGAGGATGGCACTGAGCACCACAGCAGAGGGGATAACGCAGTAAGATGGCTCATGCCACCAAAAACTTGATGGGTGTTTGCTAATGGAGCACCCCCACTCCATGCCTTCGCCTCAGGAGTGGAGGGTGCTAAAAGCTCAAGCTAAAAGCAAAGGGAGAATGCATCAGTGCCAGTGCTGCCCCAGGCTGCTGAGCAACTTCTGGGCCCATCCTGTTGGCACCATGAGCTGGCCCTACGTCGGCCAGCACGGGTTGACCATCACTGAAGCTGCAGCTGCAGCAAGACTAGACTTCCCTGGGTGTGGATTAAGGGCTCGCTGGCTCCCGGTGCCATGCTGGGCGGCTCAGGCCCCTTGCTCTCCCTGCCATCCTTCCATGAGGCACCCAAATTCTTGCTGACAGTATTCTACAGATACAGCCAAAACAAACAAACAAAAAAAGTAGTGGAGAGAGGTGTTCCAAGGCATCACTAAATTGTTCCTGGATGACATTTTCAAAGGATTTTTCTGAAAAGTCAAGGACATTTTACAGAGTATCTGTTTTATGAATCAGTTCTTTCTATTTTCCTCTGCTGTTACATAACTTTTCCAAATGTCACAGAATAATAACTGCTGTGTAGATCAGTATTACTGAGGGCTGGAAAACAGCATACAAGAAGAACTGCGCATTTTTATTTTATATTTAATCAAATGCCTCATCAATTTTCTTGCATACCAACTTTTTCAAAATCCTCAAACTGTACTGGCCTACTTCTTTTTTGAGCAAAAGCCTAAAGTGCTGTCTCTCCCTTCTCTTCCCACTTCTTTGTCCAGATTGCTAGAAGAAAGAGAAGTTGAGACAAAGGACTCAAAGCTTCCCACTGCCTCCACAGGGATGAGATCTGTTTCTTTATGTTTATTATACTATGCTGAAAACGTCAATGAATGGCATGTGGACATTCACCTTTAAAGAGAACAAAGGTTTTAAAAGGAGAATTACTTGGAAATGGAGGTTAGTTTGAAATCTTCAAAGTGAACCAAGTGGTTTAGATATGAATCTTGAATAAACTTAATGGAAGTCCCTGAATCTTGTAGGAAAAACATTTCAATGATAAAGTGGAGACATGTTCTCTCGGTTCCCTTCCTCTACCCCTCACTTTGCATTTGCAAAAGCAGGCCATCCTGCACCATGAAACAGCAGATGCCCACAGTAATTCCTACCCCATCCACTAGGTCACTGATGGATTTCACTGTACTATAGGAACAGCAAAATGAAGTTAGTCCCACTAATTTGAGCCCAGCGTCCCGCCTCCACAGCAGTGACCTTAGGCTGCGATCCAGTGTAGCATCTATTTTTATTGGTGTAATACCTGATTCATCTTCAGTTTGAAGGTTCAATATTAAATGGGATTGGAAGATGCTCTAGGAGTTTGCTGCATACATCAAACTGGTGTTGTGCCTCCTATAAGCATCCAAGAAGATGACTAGAAGACAGTAACAACAGAGCAAGCATAGAGTGCATGAAAACAGAGTTTTGAGCCCCTCATCTCTCCCTTTCCAGAGCACAAACACCTTCTACACAGTGTAGAGACACACACACACACATAAGAAACACTGGGAGTTGCTATGTCTGAAGACTGCAGAGCCACAAAGCACCAGTGGTGGGTGTGAAGCACTTGTGCTAACCCAAGACAGCACAGTCCTTGCTAGCTAGAGATGTGGGTGGCAGGTTGTTATTTCAGTGAAGGATTGCAAGACCTCCATCTCCTTTCCTTAAGAAATCATGCAGTGTTCTCACCAGGATGTTTCAATGTGTGCTGGATTCTTGCCTGACCTTTACAATAACTAAAAGCTAGGACCCTGTGTTGGCACCTCGGGCTCTTTTTCCTTCCCTTCCTACTCAGAAGATCTCTGACCATCTCAGTCTCCTCTCCTTTCCTGCCTTGTTTTGTCCTGGCAAGATCAAGCACCCCAGTGCTTTACTCAGACAAAATGAAGAGAGACCACACATAGAAATACCTGCAATTAGAGAGCAAGAAGTTGCAGCCATGCAGCCCAATTGAAAACAGTGTCAATTGTAAATCCCGTCTGGAAAGGATTATCTGAAAAACACTGACACCAAACTACACCCTGTGGTTCCTATTTAGGCAAGATATTTGGGGGCTTCAGATCAAAGCTTTCTCAGATTTACACCTGGCTGCAGCCCAGGAGTTGCTGAAGAGCCAAAGTACACAGAGAGAGAACTGGAAGATTCCCCTGGGAGTGATTGCTTAATGCATTGCACAGTAAATATAATCTAAGATATTTAGACAGTATCTCTTTTAATTAGTTGGCTCAGGGGACTCTGGATTGGATACAAGTGCAGATACAGATCCATGATGCCAGGGTATTAAAAATGCAGCAATTTCAATTGCAGGCAAGTGAATGCTTCATTATCATGAGTATGGTATTAGCGGGGTGTGTGATTATTTAGAAAATCTGCCTACATATCAGTTTCAAACAGTTTGATGCTGATATTCTACATCTTGCATCACTACAAACTCTGCTTTGAGTGGAGGGTCTGTCTTCGGTATCTCCTGTATTTTTTTTTTAATCACTGGAATGAAATTCCTAGGGATAATGATGAAAGGTTGTAAAATCCTGATTATCTCCTAATTAGACTGAAATCCCTCAAGATACCACTGAGAGTAAAGTACATTTCCAGAGGGGAAGTCCCTAAAGAGATGAATCCACCAGAGACCCTGACCATCAGCTGGGGCTGACCAGGAAGCATTCT
>NW_009635013.1:3113-3327 GCF_000690535.1 Cariama cristata | reverse complement strand
GCAGACAAGGAAACATTCGAAAATGAAACCAAAAAGCCACAAAGCCACAAAACAGAAAGGCTCTCACTTGCTGGTAGGAGATGATGAAAGGAAAAACAGCCACAGGAGAGAATGCACAGACAGGAGGTGAAAGTAGCAGGGATTTCCACAGAAACCTTTTGCATAATCCCACAGAAAGGTCCAGAGAGGTAAGGGAACAGAAACTCACGACCAG
>NW_009635013.1:269-3066 GCF_000690535.1 Cariama cristata | reverse complement strand
GGAGAAATTATTGTTGTTACACTTTGTGCAATTTGGTATCCCAGAAGAAAGATATGAATGAACCTGGATCATCCAGAAGAGTGGGGTTCTGGGAAAAGCAGTGGCTCCTGGAGTGCAAGCCTGATTTTTTCTGAAGGCTGACTAGCAGAAACCCTCTGTCAGAAATCATCTTTGACCTTAAAGTTTTATTTCTGGCACTGAGATGCTTTTCATTAAATCTCCTCTGCTCTCACCTCCTTTTGAGACTGCTGGCCCCAGGGATACCTCTCCTGGGGTTTGGATCTTGCAGAGGTTTCTCTCCTGTTTGGAGCCATCTGTTTTCTCACATCAGGTTGGTATTTAACAGCCCTGAGACCTTCCTCCTTGCCAACATGGATTACGAGCTATGGGAGGGCACAGACCCCCTGAAGGACAGCAGGCTATAAGGAATTATTAAGGCAGTACATAACACTGCCAGGATTTTTAAAGCATGGCAACGTACTGGACTGGCAGATGTCATCAGCTGAGTAGCTGAGCAAAGCACAAAATCAGCTTTTGACAAAAGTAGCCTTTTCTGAAAACGCAGAGTTTCCTATTCATCTCAACAAATTGAACTAGTTCATTCAAAGCCAAGACACAATCTGGGAGCAGTGAAAACAGGAAATCTAGTTTTTCCTCTTCAATCTATAAATAAAAAAAGTAGATGTTAAAGAATGACATGTGCTAATCCCACAACTCTGAAGGAGCTGACAAGTGGAAAAAACCTATTGATTAATTCTTTTTCCTAAATGTGTCATTTTGATTTTTGACTTGTTAATGTTTTAACTGATAGATAAATCAAGGAAGAAAAATTCAGATGGTTTTTAAACTTCAAAAAATGAAAATGAAGACTCCAAGGCTTTAAACACAGATTTATTTTCTTCCAAATGCAAGCTGACAAATACTGAAAATAAAAAAAAAATAAAAAAATCAGCTGTCTAATCAGACACTATTTCCTAACATATGAAAATTAAGAATCTGAACATTAAATTTATAGAATAACATAAATATGTGAGAAGAGCCTTCTGCTTACTGAATTTGCTTACTATGGCTGCATGTAGCGACAGACCAACATGTTTTAATGCTACCAATAAAAGAAAATAAACATTCCTTTGTGAATAAGAAAGTACAAGTGTAGGAGAAGATTAAAATTGATTTCAGTTAATAAGATTTTCTTCTTTTCAGCTTAAATAATTTTGAATTTCAACAACTACAGTAAAACTGATTCACACAAAGGTACGCTTTGAATCCTTGGTTCAAAGGCAACCCACACGACAGTGAATAGAAGCCACCGCCTTGCTGAAAACATCCATGAGCATTGGTTATCGCAGCTCTGCTCTTTGTGGATAGATTTTGTACCAGAAGGCGCTACCCTCCATTGAATGCCAAGGAACGGATGTCTCCTTTTCTCCCCTCCTTACTCTCCGGTCTTTATGCCTTTCCCCTTTCTCCTCCCACCCATCACTCATAGAATCTAAATTCAGCTGTTCAGCCCCTTATTTATGGCATTTCTACAGCTATTGAGAAATTCCAAAACCCAAGCAATTTATCCTGATAGGGAAGAAAAACAATTTGATAGTTCTCTCCAGGAAGAACACTGAAATCAAGCAAGTCATATGAGCAGAGAGGTCCACTGGATTTTCCTTGGTGGCCTGCAGCTCAGTCAGAATGGCAGGCAGGTTGGAATATGAAGATCTAGTTCACTAGCACAGATGAATGCTTCTCCCTAAGATTAATTAATGATTGCTCTGATATGGCCTGCCTAAGATATGTAGGGCAGCCAGAGACAGTTAATAGGAATCTGTCGAGTCTACAGATTGTGGAAGATAATTAAAGGGGGAAAAAACAATTCTTGCAATGTCACCCACAGTGCTTCCCATTTTGCCTCCAGAAAATAACGTTGTGCTTTAAAATATTAAATTATTCTGCAAACATTAACCCACCTGGAAGACAACTTTGTCTAATGGTTGCCTCACTGGCCTAAGTCACCATGCAGAAGTCCATGCCTGTCCTGTCACCCTTTGCTGAGCGAGTCTGAACACACTGTTAACTTCTCCATTCCTCCCCTTCCCTGCACTTAAAAGGAGGGTATACAGCTTCCTTTGAAACACACTGAACTTCAGAATAAAGATTTTATCTTATAGTCATCTCTGATTTAAAGTATTAAACCTTAGAACATGTTTTGGGAAAAGTAAAAAAATTCATTTAACAAATGACAAAACCAAAAGACTCAATGATTCTCCCTCTTTACTTGTATGTGTTTTTTTAAAAAAATTTTTCTCAATCTCTTCTCACATTAGCAATCTCCCCTAAAGCAAAAATAGCAGGACAAAATTGAGACATACTTTCAAACATCTCTTCTATTTAAAAGGACAGAGGAGATGCCTGGAAAGATCCTGAACATGCACACACACACTCCTGGGCACATCAGCACTGGTTAAAATCACCTGCAATAGACAAAGATGCATCCAAAGATGGGATAGAAAGGAAAATAATGTTGGCTGTCCTCTGCGTCAACTGAATAATTAATACTGAGCTTATTGAGGGCGATTTTAAGTGAAAAAACCTCACTATAAAGTCATTTTAGCACAAAACGGCTATGTTAGGGACATGGTAAATGGTATCACCTCAGCCTCCACGGCCTCTTCCTGACAAAGTCCATGCCTGGAGAGAGGATTCTCCGTCCATGGGTCCCTGGCAGGGGAACGCCAGCAGGTTTCTCTGCTATTTATGACACCTTTAGAGCGTTAGAGTGACTTCTCCTGGCTGGGGCTCCGTC
>NW_009635013.1:0-238 GCF_000690535.1 Cariama cristata | reverse complement strand
CCCCCCCCGCCGGAGGAGTTCTCCCGGAGCCGCTGTAGAAGGTGAACCGAAACGGTACAGAAAAATACCACAACCCCTCCCTTTAAACCAGATGAGACCACGGAAGGGGGCTAGGTGGGCTTGCTGCGAGGCTCCAGCAGGCAGAGGCGACCCCGAGGCACCGGGACGCTACCGGAGGAACCGATCCCTCTCCCAGGTGCCGAACGTGCGGCCAACGGTCTCTCCACCGCGGGGACAG
>NW_009635012.1:40452-44626 GCF_000690535.1 Cariama cristata | reverse complement strand
CATAAAGAGGCTGAGTTCATAGTAAACTACACCTCTGAGGGGAAAATCCAGAAGCTGGCATATGAAATTAGTAGCAATAGTTTTAAATTTAATTAATAATTGATTGATAATGTTTCAGCAGAATACTATCATTGAGAGAGTATTTTTGAACAATCACTTGAATTTCAGAGTAATTCTTATAAGTGCATATAAAAATACCCTGAGAATATCTGTAGGATGACTATTCTTTTTCCTTCATCATAATGTAATATAAAATAAATGTATAAAATGCATATACATTAATATAAAAAGAACAGTGTGACTATGAGTATTTTACTTTAAACTTGAATTACAATTCTCAAAATCTTTCATGGCAGGACTGCAAAAAACTCCCCCAAATTACACTTCTCATGCTTTTTACTTGGCTTGCAGTCAATTAATTTTCATCCCTGGTAGATACATTTGCTTGATCAGAATCATCTTGGAATAAATTGCTGCCATTTCAGTAAATATTATTTTCCGATTACTCCGTATTCCTCTTTCAGTTAGATACAGCATTCTCCGATTCCTTGGTTATGGGAAACAGTTTGTTCTAGGGAATTGAGTATATAGGTTGTAGCCACTGAAGCCCTGAACTTTGAATCATAGTTATTTTAAGTGTCTTTTTTGGCCTTGGTCAAGTGGTATAGTATTTATCCTTAACTTGTACATTATTGCAGTAAGTAATGTTTTAAGAAGGGTCACCTTTTTATCTGCTTTAATCACTGCAGTGCTAGATAATGGCAGACTTTCTGTATGATGAGCATATTGCCTGTTCTACCTTTTGTATTGGTGTCTGAAGAAGCTCCTTTTACACTGTGCTTTCATGTTCAAATAGCATCTGACCGTTTCCATTTGCTATGGGTCAGTGAGTTATAAATCAGGCCTCAGATCACAGATTTTTTAAGTTGTAAATTTTCTAGTAAAGAAAATATTTCTAGTAAAGAAAATAATTTAGAATTCTGAAACTGTCTGCAGTGGTATGTTAGCAAAATATGTTAGCGAATGAGCTAAAAAAATTCTGATTTTTAACATACCCAAAAAAGCGAGGATGAATTTTTAAACAATTCTTTACTGTTATTGGCAGTTCATCCAGCATCATTGCTGCCTGACCTTTCCTATGGCTTGCAGCTCTTCCCACCTGAGACAACTCAGAGTGCTCTGACATTTGCCAAGCTGCAAAAAGCCCTAGGAATTTTGCTGTCTGTCCCCTGGGTGAAGTCACAAAGACATCTCTCTATTGTGCTAGGTTGTACCCATCCAGCTTGACAACAGACAAATGTCGAGAGGCTTGAGAATAGCAAAGAAACCTGTTGGGGGGACCACATTGTGATGCAAGAATCAGAAATTTTAGCTTGGGTCATGCTGAATTGTAGTTGTGGAGCACAGATAACCTACAGGTTCAGCTGAGTGCGCTAAAGTAAAGGACAGTGATTGAAACGTGCCCAAATGTATTTCATGGCAATGCATTAAGGAGAGTGGCTAAGAAGTGGTTAGGAATGTGGGACACCTTAAAACGACTTCCTTACCTAGGGCTAGGCTCCTAGTGAATTTCAAAGGAAATACTTTAAGACCCCTCATTTTCAAAACAATTTACTAACTGCTTGTCATGCTAAAATGAATAGGAACTTTAGATGTTCACCAAATCTGAAAATCAAGTTGCTTTTAGTAAGCTTTTATTAAGCCTAACTTCATTTTACTTTCATAAATTTTTGAAATAATATTTAAAGACACCTAAATGTGAAGTGGTTCTGAATTTTATCTCCCTGTCCCTAGCAAGCTTCCTACATGACCTTATCTTGCTTGGTGTGGCCTGACTTTTCAGAATAGTGTTTTGATAATGCAGTTACTGGTCACCATGAGGTTATACCAAACACTTGGCATTAGAATTCTTAAAAAAGGAGGCTATAAGGATCCTAAGTGACACATCCAAAACCAGATCCCTTCAAAAGAAACATTTATCACATTTGTTCTGATGTGCTCTGTAAGTTATAGTAGTAACTCTACAGTCCTGTTTTCAACGCCTTAACAAAGTTGTTGAAATCCTTTGTTAGAATACAGTGGAAATTGCCGCAGGAGTGCAAATAGTATAAATGTTAAAATTACATTTTTGTGTCATATGAATTACTAATGTTTATTTTCCAAACTAATGACAGTGAGTCTTAACTAAGTTACTATTTTGACTGTAATTTGTAGATAAGAGATTTGTACGTAGCAATTCAAGATAAGATGATTGTGTTCACTTTACCACTTCCGACAGCTCTGGAGTGACTTTGAGATAATTACTCTAGTGTTATTATAATATGTGTAATTTCATGAGGTCCTGCTTCTGAAGTGATAAGAATAATTAAATAATAGCGGTTATGGATGTAATGAAACAATCACCTTTCATTTTTTCTTGTGCTCATATTTTTAAAAACAATTTTTCCATCTCCCATCATCTATCCTCAGGGATATAGTTATAGCAACCATATTCCTCCAGAGTTATATTTGTACTCTCACCAAACTCCCCATTTTTAAGTGCTGCCAATATGAAGAGGCTGCAAGAAGGCTGTCAATAGGACTTTGTAGCAAGTGATGTCCTTTTCTTACACTTTCCTAAGAAAACGTGACTCAATAGCCCTTATTTTTTAGATCAGGTATTTTCTTTCTAGAGAAAAGTTCACCAGTGCTGAGATCATCAAGAATTTTTTCAGTGGGGGAGAAGTTCCAACCTATGACTAAAAAACATTTACAAAGGAGTTGAGCCCACTGTGTGGATTACTTAAAGGAAAATTGTCAGCTTTTGCTGGCTTGCATGCCTAAAGAAGAGTTCAGTATCAAGTAAAATGCTACTCTTTGAATGGAACAACCTGTTTTTCTGCTCCTCCGAACCAAGCAGTGCAGACAGAGTGAATCCCATTAGAATTCACCTTAGCACTTGTACTTTAATTAAAGTGTTGCAAGAATCATTGGAAAATTATAGAAAACATTTACACTTCTGAGGAAGTAGGGTTATGAGATACACTACTGGCGTTAGCAAGTAAACTGCTATTTTAACAACAATTCTGGCCAGGAGCATAGAAATACGAGTGAGGCACAGCAAACAGCAGATTTCCACAGCTCATGTTCTTCATCTTTCCCATGAATTTGTGGTGGACCGACATGGGTGTGCTCACTGAAATGTTTTCATATCCATAGCATAAAAGATGGGCATAAGTCTGTTGTTTCTTTTATCTTCGATACTCTCTGACTAGGTTCTTTCAGATATTCCACATGTGGAAGATGGGATGTTTAATATCAGATTTACTTATGTAAGGATACTTGGTGGTACACGGGATTTCTGATTTAGCAGAGTGATAGGATATTGAATAACACGATACAAATGTAAGTTACGCATAATAAAATGTATATAGCAATTGCAATATACAGCTCAATCACAAAAGCAGTATGATTCCATTACCAGTCTCTACAATATGCTCACCGTCACAGTGCTGGCTATCCCAGATCAATGTGGGTTGAAGCCAACTCAAACCCATTGCTGTCTTCAAAATTATTTTGATCGTTGTTCAGTTTTTATGCTCTGTGTTGGCCTGAGCCAAGTGTTCACTGCCCCCAGTGCTGGTGGGGCCAACTCAGGGGGACGTTTGCACTCTTCTAATGAACTTGGGGAGAAACAGTTACGCCACCAGTTGCTCCACCCAGTTGATAGCGGTTTACCTAAAATGGAGGCTACCTTTCCCTTTTGTGTTGAGATAAAATCAGCTTCTTTACGACAGCTGTGGTCAGTCACACTCTGCATTATTCCCTGAGTTTCAGGGGAAAATTGCCCTGGCCCATCTGTACTGAGCCTTATTCCATTTTAGGGGTTTGTTGCTCAGTCACAAGCTTCTAATTTCTTTGAGTGTAACTCTGATATTCCAAGTCTGGATATATGAAGACTATGCATTCAAACCTATAGCTCCATGGCTTAGCATGCTAGTATTTCCCACCTCTTTATTATTAAGGGGTTGGTTTGTTTGCTAGTTTGTTGCTAAACACATAATTTTACAATATTTATTTATGTAGTGGCACATTTATATTGAGCTGATTGTGTAAGTTGAAAATTTCTTTCATTCTCCTGAAAGCTGCCATGAAAAAAATTGTAGTCCTAAGTAAAAGCCTACATTCCTACTCT
>NW_009635012.1:39464-40421 GCF_000690535.1 Cariama cristata | reverse complement strand
TCCCTTGATATTTCGTGTTGACTGAAAGAACAGTATGTCTTATTCGTTAATCAGAAACTCTTATCTGAAAAAAAAGAAAGACTGGACTTTCAACTGCTTAGGTAAAACTTCGCAGAGGTGGTTTCAACTTCTTTGTAATTAGTATGATTTTTAGTTTTTATTCTATATTGTTTTTATAACTTCTACTGTTATTTTTGTTGTCCTTACTGTACAAGGCAAAGTTTATACTGCTATATCAGCTAGATAGAGCAGACTTGGCTCTAAATTAGCTGTCTTGGATACTGATACCAGTGTAGCTATGGCAAGACGGGGTTCCTGACAGGATGCCCCAATCAGCATTTGTGGAGCCCAGAGAGGTCTTGCAGCTTTCGCTGAACTCTCTGCTGATCGCAACAGGTTTCATTACCCTGGTACCACTGTGAAGTTAAAGGATGCGTCTTTACACAGCTGCAAATTACCCTTGTTGGGATGCAACAGAGATCTGATGTATTTATTATGTGTCTGTGTTCCAAGCAAAACATTTGTTGAAACTTTAAGTATACACTTTAAATATACATTTCCAACTTATGATGCCTATTTCTTTATAATAATGGCTTTTATTGGGATAATGTTGAAAGGATAACCAATGGTCGTTACGGCATTGGTCAGTGCCAGCACTGATGGCCGATTTGACAGCTAATGAACCAATATGATGTTAAAAGTCCATAATGTTCCAGTAAGCCAGTCATTAAATGCAGTAATGAAAGTTTTTTGAAGGGATTATTGCTGTTTAAACTATATTTAGGGATTTTGAACAGACATTTCTTTCTCAATATTTGCATTTTGAGGCAACTAATTTGGAAATTCAGTAATTCCAGTGTGTTTAACAAGCAAATTTCTACCAGTTACAGAGCCAGGCATACTGTTACACTAGCTGAGTAGTTGTTCTCAACTGAGCCAACAGAATACTTGCCATAC
>NW_009635012.1:25416-39453 GCF_000690535.1 Cariama cristata | reverse complement strand
TGATATATCGAATTTTATTTTTATTTCTTTATATTGGTGGCCACAGAGGGTTATGATCCGTTTCTACACTGCTTAATCTCAATTCAAAAGAAGTTGTGAATTATATTTGAGAATATGAAAAAGGGAGCCTAACAGCTGAGGTTTGATAGCCCTGGGGACTCAAATGCTGCTTTCACCTTCGTGCTCACCTCGGGTAACACTTTATTACATTCCTGGAGGACTAGGCTGAAAGCACACAAAGCTTAAAATCAATCCAGGGCTAAACAGGAATTCAGGCTAACTCTCAATCTCTCTACAAAGCTAATATAATCGCCACTTTCTCCAATCCTGTTTTCACTCTTTTATCAGGAAAATAACTTCAGAGAAGCAATTCCTTGTAGCTGAAACACCGATCTACAAATTAATTAACCCTCTCTTCCAGAATCTCTTGACCTTACCTTCAGTACAAAGTAGTGTCATGCTGAAATACATCTGTAAAGTTAAGCTAGCTAATGTAACGCTGACCAGAATTTTGTGATTGTTAGAGACAAGGACAGGCTACATCAGTCAAAGTTAATCTGAATTTGGACCCGAGTTTTGTCATCATTCAGCTCACTCAGTTCGTTGTCTGTCTCAGGTACGTGATCGTAGTCAGCCTCACGATAGCTTACTTGGGTCTTCACAACTTGTCTGACATAATAAAACTCTGTAGTAAGGCAACAGCCTGGAGAATTTTATCTTTCCTTGGGGAGGTTGTGGTCCCAAGAACAGAATTTCTTTCTTCTTGTTAGGTTTGCTACTAGAGGGAGGTTCAAGGTACAGCTTTTAATCGTAAATTTATCCTGAAGTTTACATAGCCACATTCTTAGTCGCTATAGCAGATTGTCATTGAAGATGTCCTATTCAAAATATTTCAACAGGCTTCATTCAACCTAGAAATATGAAATGTCTTGAGTTATAAAATAAAAGCTCAGATGACTACAGATTTAATGGTTGACTTCAATAGTTCCATTATTTTCTTCCATCGTTCCATTATGATGAAGTATCCTTTTTAAATACTGAAGAAATTTAGTGTTATTAAAAGAGTTCTTGAAAGACTACTGCATAAAGACTTGGCAAGGAGTTTTGTCATCTCAAGATTAAGAGTACGTAGTTTGCAGAGTTTATATTTTGTCATTTCGAATTTTACTTCAAAGGTAGGGTTAACTGCCTTTCATGTGGTTATGTCTTGAGATACACAACCCTGAACATATATTTCCACACTAAGATGACGTCTTTCTTTCCGAAGAGCTCCTCGTTTAACCACCACACCTTAAAAAAAAAGTTTGTTCCCATCTTTCAAGTATTCGTAACAATATGAATCATATAAATTACAGAAGCATGCATGAAACATATATTAAGAAGGATATAGCCTTTGGGTTATGAGGGATCACAGGAAGCAGAGAAAGGGGAAATCAAGATTTAAAACTGGAGAAGGAAGCAATAGGGAAGTGGGTATCTGTTAGTCAAGAAATAACCAAAGTTTCACCTGTTGTGAAGCTGGTTTAGGTGAATTAATGCAGAATCTAAATGAGAGTGAATTAAAAACATATAGAAAGGTGAGAACCAGGAGGACATACATAATGTGAAAATGTGGGCTTGTGTGTGATAAGAGATAGACAGAGAAAAAGGGGGAGGGAGGTTTTCTTTCATTTGGTGGAGGAATTGAAAACAACCTAATGCAGTGTGCTTCAATTTCTGCCATTTTGTAATTTTCTGTATTTTGAAATTGGTCGCCAGAGGACAGTTTTAATCACCTCACCATTGGAAGAGTGTTGTTTGTTTCTGTGAAGCTTCGGGAGGTGGTTTCTGTTTGGGTTTGTACTTTTTTTAAGCATAGTTACCCAAAGGTTTCCCTTATCTAAGCTAAGACGGTGTGACTTTTCAAGAAAGACTTATCCAACTGATGAGATAAATATTGAGATTTAAGGGTCCGGGCAGATGTTTTCCAAGTCTCTCACACAGCACTAGTGGATGGAATACAAAGTTGTTGCATGTCTTGCAGCCTTTCAGCTTCAATAACCACTGTAAATACTGTTTACTCAATCATTAAATAGGTAGGTTAAATAAAACTTAGTACGGAAAGGACAGGTAGCCTTTCCTTATTAAGATAACATAAACAATTTTTTCTTTCAGTGTAGCGAAGACATGTTAATTTTATGAACCCATCTTTGGTAACTGAAAATGAGATCCAGTTCAGATGTCTGTATCCACAGCTCTGCATGTTGGGAATTCACCTAAACACTGTATATAACCTTTTGTCTGTGGCTGTCAAAATTCAGACATGGGTTATGCCCTCCCATTGCTGTTCACATCTCTGAAGCCTGAGCTCTGACGCACTGTTTCCAACTGGGGCTTTATCCCTGGGTAACGTACAGTTTACTTGGGATCCACATTAAATAAAATCTTTAAGCTTTGAAACACTTTGTCAGAAAACAGTGTTTTCAGCGCTACAAGCTAGATTAATTAGTGGCCATATATAATTTCCAAGTCATGAATCTCAAAACTTGCACATAATAAGCTGTGTGCTCCCTGTATGTCTGCCAATTAGACAGAAAAATATTAAAAGGGTAAGATATAAAGGCTGTTTAATTTTATGTTGTACAATCAAAAGGGTTGTAGTTTCCAGATAGCATCACAAGGGGCTTAATAACAGTTACCCATGAGCAGATATTGTCCATCTATTATCAACTGATATAAAATACAGATGCCAGCCACATTCTTTCAATACATGGCATGTATGCAATTATTGAAGGTAAGTTTTGTATCATCCAAGTCAGAGACTAAAATTCATAGTGTACTTCTATCTAGCACCATATGTGACCCGTCCCATTATTTTAAAGATAAAAGGCTAACTTCTCCTTCTGTCATTTCTCCGCTGCTAGATTTACATACACACATGGAGATGGCTTGGGGTTGCTACAGTTACTGCTACTGCCTGTTCAGTTTTCTGTGAGATCCAGGCAACCAGGGAAAACATCACAGATTATTTCATTTTCTGTTGCCTCTCTACTAACAGATCATTTTCTTAGGATAAATGGGTGGGGAGTCAGGAAAAAAGCAGAGAATAAAAAGTCAAATCCATGAGAACTATTTTCTTCAAGCTTCTTTTGTAAGCCTTGGCTCTCATATGAGTGCAACTAAGGACAGTACTCGTTTGGTGGAATGCAGGCATATTGCTATATAAATATATATAACTATTGTCTCCTGAAAGCTACCATATAATAAAGAATTGTCTGTACTAAGTGCGTATCTTTAAATCTGTCTTGTGAGAAGTGCTAACCTTTCAGCGAGCCTATAAGATCCCAGTAAACACATTACTTTTGTCTGTAGCTTTGTAGGGATTGGAAACAACATAGTTAACATCTTGAAAATAGACTATTTCAGCCTAGGTGGATGTCAAGGGAAGGAGATTGAATTACCTCAGTGTAAAAGAACATTTGCAGTTACATGATGTTTTTTTTTTTAGAGACAGTTGAAGAAATTATTATTTTAGTGGGCTTTATTGTTGCACTTACAGTACAGGCCCCCAGATATCATCATATGAGATGCATAAAATAAAGTTTTGTCAGTCAATGAAAGAGCATTTTTCATCTTCTTTTGGGAAAAAAGTAGACTTCGGGAAGGATCTCATGACAGCGTTGAAGTGTCTGTGTTTTCCAGACAGCCTGCTGTATAGATGAGTAGGAATAAAACTCAGTGCCCAGCAGAGCCTGCCTGATTTCTGATAGCTTCAGTAAGTGCTTCGTGGTGGAATGGAGGAAGGCTGGCGTAACGGCGACTGGCTGTCCATGCCTTTGTGGCAGGTGGGAATGTTTTCTCTCTTGTTGAACACCAATGGTAGGTGAACTGGAACCAGAGAATGAAGTCTGATTATTATTTTTTTTTTATGGTATTTTCATTCTTTTTACTGAATGAGCAATCTCCTTTTATTTGTGTTTCCATTTTGTGACAAAACTTCCAGGTGGGTTGTTATTTTGGCATATATAATAATACTCCACTTCAGGTGTGACAGTTTAAGGTTTTCTACTATTTTGTAGACAGAATACAGGACAAATTCACCAGTACATTTCAGCAGCTTTGTGCCAGCCTGGTGGCACAAAGCAGCCATGAACCTGACTTAACAGACCAGTTAAATTGGGTTTATGGCCTCTTTGGGCTGTTGGAATATTGCAAAACAGCTGGAGTGCATTGCTGATGTATCTGGCCCTAAATTGCTTGCATGGTATGAACTACTGTTGTACGACTGTCCCGTGGAGATCCTCTCAAAGCTGCGTTCATCTCATGACTTTGCACCAGCAAACTTGTGCTTCAAATGAAGGCACCGAATACAGGACAAGCTTTCTGGCACATGAAAGGTGGCACATGAGGTGGCTTTCATGTTAGTAGACCTGATGCACTTCAAAAGTGATGCTAAACACCATCATTCCTCTCATTTCAGTTAAAAGGGTAACTGACTGAGACATCGGATGCGTCTATACTATTATAGTACAGATCAGGCGCGCACTTTCAAAGTGAGTTGCCAGTCATTGCTCTTCCTACATTCTGGCTCATATCATGAAAGCATTCTGGTGCACGCATTTAGTGCCTTTTGAATGAAGCGAAGCAGAAAGCTACACTCTGGGAGCAGCCCTGCTGCATCCTGACCACTAATAGGCGTTAAGTCCACAGGACTAGACTACAGTTCATCCAAAATACTGGGCCTTGTCCCCGTGGTGAACATCGGGTGCTTACCATTAACTGTTTCACTCCAGATCTGCTCTTAATTGTGCTCCACTACTTGCTAATAGACACAGGGCGAGGTAGGGGACTTGTCCATGCTCCTGTACACCCAGGAGTGATTCTAGGTTTCTTGAAATTAATCAAGTCCGTGCCACAATTTCTGGATGCCTGAGATAGGATTCTAGTCCTTCAAGGAACCCAAGTTGAACTCCTTCCTTTATATGATATCACAACTGAAGTTTTTCATAAATTTCCCTCAAGCTTTTCTCTTTTGCAACTTTGGTTTTTTAACAATTGTATTGTAACAACATATTCCAACTCCGACTCTTCCAAAAGCTGCTCTCTGCAAGGACTGTTTGTATGTTCTGTGTATCTCGAGTTCTCAAAGTCTGCACATATACACCAGTGCGTGCACTCACACGCTGTCTTCCCCCTACCCCCAAAGAACCATCAGTTGAGACTTCAGATTACCGAGATCATTACCTATATACTGAGGCAGGGTAATAATACTGCCTTTAACTCAGTCACGTCTACATAAAGCCGGTGAAAGGACAATCTTTGCATAGGTAACTCTCAAACAACTTCATACTTAGTAACTGTCAAGACAAACCTTTTTTGTGTCCTGTTTCCCAAATATTTGCTACTAAGGGTCATACGCTCAAAGCACATCTTTGCGGCAGATTCATGGTGATGAGCATTAGCTATGTATCTGCTGCTCCCTAGTGCAGTGCTTCCACTTGGTTTTATCTTTCACCTGGTCTTGCGGGGAGGTTGAGCCAGAAACGAGCTGTCCCGCTGTAGAGAAAACAGGAGCTTTTCCAACTCGAGGCTAGAAGAAAAAGCAATGCTGAAGATGAATTGAATCAATTAGAGGAAAAGACACGATGCTGACTTAAGTGCATAAACCACAGGTTTACTGTTGTCGCCCTATGTACTTACGTTTTAATTACCATCAACTCAAGCCAGTGTAAATCTTCAAGCACTGCACATTATGAGATGCTAATTAGTGAAAGGGTGTTACACTGAACGTTGGGTTCAGTTTACAAACTAATTGAAGATTTTATTCTTGTAGATGATATCGCAGCAATCCAATCTTGAGAAGAATGTAAATTTCATTAACAAGGTCTGCGTCCCCCACCCCAAAAATCCCATTCTTTAGGCCAGATGGAGATGGTATTAAGAAAAGACAACGTTTGTACAAACAGCTGTTATATGATGAGCTGTTAGCAGATGAAATTCCAAAGCTACATGCAGACTGCACACTCAAATAAAAGTTGCCAATAAGAAGATGTAATCACCCTTTACCTTCTGACTGATGTTTTCAGTAACCAGCAATTACCCTTGGTGGTTTAGCTGTCTGGGTGTCTCAATTTGTTATTTTAATCTGGCTTTCATCCAGGTCCTTTGATTGGTCCCTTGTTCCATACTTCTTTTTGTTACTTTCTACAAACTATATTCCATAAGCAAGAATTTGGAAACACACCTTTGCTTGGCTAGTTGCTTCCAATTTATTTTTGTTTAGATGCAAGGTGACAAACAAATATTTGCATGATCGATTAAAAGAGATTGCCGCAACATCTTTGGGATGTCATTGTAGGCTCTTTGAGGGGAACAGTAGATTCTGACCCTCACTTACTTGACTGGATTTACATCTGTGTAACTTTATTGCTCTGAATTGAGTTAGACTTGAGTTTTAAAAGCAGAATATATATGGAGGCAAATAAATAGTGAATATAGCCAAGTTGTTTGGTGAGGCCAGCTAATACCCATACCCAGCTGTACCCAAATGGCTCTATTATCACACAGAACAAGACTGCCGTATACCTTTTGGGAACCACCCCTGACTCCTTTTGGAGCTGTTTGTGAGAACATGAGTTAGCTCAGACTAAAGACATACCAGAGACCATTGATGTTGTGTAACCAGTAGACCGTAGCACTCAAGTGGTGCGTTCGATCTGTGAGCAGAGAGGCAGCTGTTGTGTCCCTGTGCAGGTTTTTCAGCCATACACTATAAGTTAACTCACACTGAGCTGACAGTTGGTATTGTTACAATACTGGAATCCTATGAATGACTGGTTTCTAGATTTCATTTTATTAATTAAAATACTTACATGTTGTTACCAACAGTGTAAAAATAAATAACAAGTCAATTTTTCATGTTTTCAGAGGCTGGGTAGCTGTAGCAAGGCCTTGCAGCTGTTCATTATATGCCATTTACTCTAAGTAATGGATTCTTACAACTTACAGGTGTCACAGATTTTGTGAATTTGTAGGGCCAAATGACATTACATCTATGAATCACAGTCCATCTTGCTAGCAACATTAACACTGAAATCTGGTTTTCATGCTACTGTGAATTCATATTCTGTCTGAACTCAGGAGATAAATTATATGCTGCTGAAATTCTCTTTTATTGTGCATCTTTAAACGTAAGAACAAATCTGAAGAACTCATCATTGCGGAGAAAAAAAAAAATGTTTTTAATCTGCAGTGGATTTTTGATCAAATCGTATTTTCATAGCTTTACCCTGTATGTAGTTTACAGCAATTCACAGATGCCTGTCCATTCACATGGACAAGTACTGATTTATAGTAAACATATTTTTAAAGATAGACCAAGGAGAAAGGAGCAGTATGGACAATTCACAAGAAACAAAACAACATGGCAAATGGCTAACACAGTTAAAGTTTGCTAAGGAACAAAATGCCAATTTTAGAAAATAGCCTTTCTCAGCTTGAAAACCTGAGCTAGTATCCAAAACTGAAGAGACCTGTCAGTAGAGACAGGTATGTTGAGGAAAATTAACCTCAGTTGCTATGCTACAAACATATTTATTCCTATTAACATCACTTAGTTTTATATTAAGTAGGCACTTTTAAAATGGCCTTCGCTAGCTTTTTGTTTGGTTTTCAATTAAACTGACTGGGTGACTGCTTGACATCTGTCTGAGACATAATTTAAGGGTGAGGTTTCACAGTGCTTGTGTTTGTTTTTGTGGTACAGAAGCGCTCTCAAGGCTATTGTTTAAAAAGATGACTTCCAAGGAAACGGTGTCATTCTAGCCGTAGCTAAGGTTTGCAGGATCTTCTTATTCTGAGTCAACATGCAAGTATTGATACATATGCTAAAGTACTGGGCGGTAAGGAAGTACAAACTCGATTATTCCTCGTTTTTAAAAATCCTTTGATTTCATTTGTATTTCTAAATCTGTAGTTAGGAGCTTAGCATTGGGCTCTTACTTTAAAGGGAAAATCATGAATGATAATTTTAATACCTTAATGTATATTCAGACGAGCATGGGTGAACCTAACCAAAATGTCCAACAGCAGAGACTTTCTTGTATTGCATATCTGCTTGAAAATTAAGTACAGTATAAAAGTTTGTATATTTGCTGCTGATCTTAGTCAGGTTTCTGTAGTTAGGTAAAGTCCAAAATTGTTCACAGTTTCCCATTAAAAAAAAAGTTGCCCGATTCTTTGATAATTCTTGTGCGAGAAGAATCCAACAACCTCGCAAATTGTAAGGGGCTGAAGGAAGAAACCTACCATAACGTTATCTAACTTATTCTGTCTAGGAAATGTGTGGCCAGCGGCAGAATTTTGCAGTTTGCTTTTAAGCCAAGCACATTTAAGCAAGCAAGTCTCAATATGACAGTAAATGTGAATTTTTCATTTGTTTTGATGGATCGTGGGTTTTTTCCTTGTAAAACATGAGTCTGAATCTCCACTCACCTGGAGTTTGTCAGGATTTAGAATTGAAGTATTGGGTCAAGCCTGAAAGTAACTGTCTATGTTGGCCAAGTCACTACTGTGGATCTGTTAGAAGCTCTGTAATACCTTAAGTAAAATAATTTTTTCTTGTCCGTGTACCACCTCTGTGCTAGCAGATTGTTTCTAAAAGATGGGGGAGGAAGATATTCTTCATTGTAGTAATAAAGGCTGTAAAAAGATTAGGCATGGGTTTGTTATGTAGAAATGCCTTTTCAAAAACTATTTCGGTGAAAAACATATGTTAATATTTTTACTAGAGAATAATATTAAATTCTGAGTTTCCAAACATTCCCATGGTTGTTTTAAACTGATGGAAAATAACCATTCAATTATAAAACAGATCAAAAGAAAACTAAGATAAACCATTATCTGTATAAGGTCTGGATTGTTTTGCATTCACCAGCTGTGCATGTAACTGTGTTTTCTCAAAAATACAAATTATTTTTTAAATGTATTCTTCCCAGAAGGTAACCTTATTATTGCTTTTTCATATCTGATAAGTTAACACTCCACTCTAAAGACCATACACAGATAAACTTTATACAATCAGCTGTTCTACATACTTGCTGTGTTCCACAGTGGTACAATATTTCATTTATTTTTCTATTGAAAAGTCATCTTATTTATGACTATAACACAGAAGTAAGTCAAATAGGTTTACAGGAAAATTGTTAAATTCATTGCACGTGACAAAGGACTTGTAAATGATCTTTCACAATCCTATTTGCTCATCCAAATATGATGTCATTTAATTTTCCATAAGAACATAAGAAACGAGCTGGCAGAGCGGCTGGATGGGCGATTTTGTCTATCTCCTTACCTCAACCCACACTCTCTTTTCAGAATCATTTTGACTCACCAGTGGAAGGCAGTGCTGGTTCCCCTTTAATCAGCTTTCTCTGTAGTAGCCCTTTTCCAGTTTTCTGCTTGCAGGAGCTGGTATAAAACTGAACTGAACCAACCCCAGCAATTGCTGGAAGTTATTTCACTAAAATATAGTTGGACCTTGTTTCTGGGAACAAACTTCACTTATTAGCATTTACCTTTCAGGAATCCATATTGGGAAGCTGTTCATATGGCAGTACAAGTGCATGTAGATACAAAAGACTTCCAGTTTTACCATGAGGCACACCACATAAGCAGAGATTTCTCTAGCTGAAAACATTTAAAACGGGGACAAGACCAAGCAGTAATTTTCAAGGGCATTCAGAATAGAGATATAACCAAGTACATACATAAACATAGATTTCTTCCCAAAAGCCTAGCCAAGAGTGCTGGCTATTAACAGAACATTAGTGGTAGCATTTTTAGTCTAAATAACAAGTAATTAGCCAACCACATTAAACAATAATGAGAGCTAGTAATCATTTTTTTATCAGCAAAATTAGCCTGGACTCATTTTAAAACAACATTTAATACAAACAGCTTAATGAATATGTAAAAAGTGAAAGTTATGCACAAAACCAAATGTACTCTGCAAACCAAAGATAATTACTGTATCTTGACTGTTACGCATGAACTTCTATAGAACAGTTCTTTCCCCGCTTCTCCTTCTCGTGCGTGTGTAAATTGTGACAGTATTCTGGTGGTGTCTCCAAAGGACTCCATTTGGTATGCAGAATGAAGTAAATTACTGATCGATTTTGATAAGGCTCAAGATCTTTGATCTGCATTTTTGATACAAGATCTTTGAGAAGCCTATCTAAAGAATAATAATGAATCAAATAATCATAAAAAATGTTTTCCCAAGAGCGTAAGGGGAAACTAGGTATCTCCTTTCCCTGTCTAGGAATACATAATATGTGGTGGAGGAGGCTGGATTTATATAGACACTACACCCAGGCCCTAGGGTGCCTGGAAATAACCTACAAGCATTTTTTTCCATTGGGATAATTCTGTGACTTGAAGTGCGATGGAAGGAGTGTAGTGGTACTGTAGCGTTCAGTTCTTTCAGTCGAATCGTATGTGGGACTGCATGTTACCGAAATGAATGAGCTCCCTAGTTAGAAATGCCAGCACATAGAGTTCGGAGTGTGAGAGAGTGAAAATATTTGCTTGCTGCTTGTGTGTTAATCTACGGCCTTTTATTGCAGAGGATCCCAAAGTCTTCGTGAACTGATACTCAGTCCGTGCGGCGTCACTTGAGCCTTCAGTGTTAGGAAACGCTGTATGCATTTGGCACTCAGAGCTGTGCGCCCGCAAGTTGGCCGAGGGAAGCACATCTGTAGCTAAAACGCTTTTTCAAGAGAGCAGTTCCCTGAGCTGGTCAGGATGGCTGCTGTTGATGCTTTGCAGAAGCTGTGATTCTCCTGATAGGAACCTGTGAGCACAACCATAGTATACTCATTCAGTACACCCTAGCAGCACTGCCTCTGTGACTGAAGTTATCATTCCTAGTTTTGTCTTGTCCAGAATTTCCAGTAAGTGCCTTTTCAAACGATGCCCTTCATATGCTGTGTAAAAGACAGTACCTTTTCTAAAGAAGTTTGACCAAAATCTGTGCATTATCTCTACCCTCAGCTGTCTTCAAACTGTATTGAACTGGGATCGCGTGACAGAATTCTTCCATTCTTACCCAGCGTTCTGGGTTGCAGCACCCTTTAGCTAATCCCAGTGAGACCAGGAAAGGGCCCTTTCAGCCCTTTGCAAATATGCCATCAGCTGTATAGTGGTACAGTAGTCATTATCTTTCTTAAATGAGGTGCAGAAGTGTTGGGAGAGACAACAGTTAATATCTGTTGTGCCTTCTCTGTTTTCCCTGAAAAATTTTTTGGAGTTGAGATTTTTCTTCTGAAACACGTTTTGGGGATTATCTTAGTTATTCAGAAAGCAGATACTTGTTATTCCGTATGATGAGTCTTGAGCTTGCAAAATTTGCTAGTAATTGCACAGCTGGGAATCGCTCTGTATTCTGATAGAATGAGCGACAACTGAATTTAATATCAATCTGAAAAATTCCACTGGACTTAGGCATAAAATGCGTGCCTGTAACGTTAAAATCTTATGTATACTAGTGACAACATGATAAAATATGGGAAAGTTTGTTCCAATATGACTTCTGCTGTTCAGTAATTTTTTTGTTATTTTTATGATGCCTGAAACTCCCACCTTGTTAGAAGAGCATTGGAGTGGAAGTACAGCCTACAGGAATGTTAAACTTTGCTGAATGATATACTCGCAGTAGATAATGTTTCTGCAAAAGTGTGCACTTAGTTTGATTGAATACATTTTAGGGGATTTGAATTTTTTAAATTAATCTTTTTAATGTAAAGACTGAGTTCTCTCAGCTTTGTTTATGTCTTTGAGTTGTGAGATGTCCATGATTGTTTTTTAAAGTTTACTGGTCTTTAATATCTTTGGAACTCTAATATGGTAAATATTTTGTATAATTGGTTACCAAAATTGTATTCATCTCCTTCTCAATATTCAGCTTTCATTTTCTCAACTTTTATGTTTCATATTAATCTTTTTTTTTGTTTGGTAGTTCAAGCACATGCTGTCATACAAGTGCAAAATTCAGTTTTCTAATCCCCCACTAGAGAGGCATGGTGCTTGAATAGCACCTACTCTGCAAATAAGCAGGTCTTGAGCACTGCTACTCTAGCATCAAAAACCTTTGAGCAAAAGGAGGGGTAAAAACCATCACTATCAATCACTGAGAGTAATTCTACGATTTTTATTCACAACCCTGAGTATGTCCCAGGGTGTCGTTTTCTTAACTGTTAATTTTTGTGATTGTAATTTTGCATTTGTATTTAAAATATTCTTTAACATTCCAGATGTGGTGAGTGAGTGCTAATCTGTGTCTGTACTGTACATTTCCTGTAACTAGATTATTGGCTGCCTTTACAGAGTGATTGCTCCCTGCAGAATTGCTTCTTACTACTTGGATAATTTAAGCCTTGCATGGCAGTCTCTATGCAGGCAGGATCCCTCCTGATTTTCCTGAGGAATTTTACCTGAGTTTAGTCTAGAAGTTCTAAAGGCCAAAGATACAGTTTATTACTTCTTAAAGTGACCCACTTTCAACCCTTAAGTTATCAGATCCACTTTGATGTGATAAAGAATTCAGAGAGAGATACGTGTCCTTCTAACTTCCTTCTGCACATGGGGTCTTAATTCCCATGCCAATGCAATTAAAGAGTAAATTATGAAAAGAAGTGAAAAACACCACTGTGAAACCAGGGTAAATGGGATCGAAACCAAGCCCAACGCACCACTTACTAACTTCAGTATGCACCAGCTCATTTTTTCATTTTTCTAGGCTGAGGTTCACTAAGACTGTGTAGGAATCTTTACTCCCTTCCCATGCAAGCAACCCTCTAACCCTGCACCTACATAGTTGCTATGAGTCTCATTAACTAATATTTTTTTGCATTCCTTGGTCTTGCGATGAGGTTGGGGCTTTCCTGGGCTTTGATTACTTTTCAGGTTCAAAAGCACGTTCTGTGGCAATGCAGGTGCGGTTCCATAGGGATCCTGCTTTTGCAGAAGTTTTAAGTGGTGTAATCACAATTAACCGACACAGTACTGTAAGTGAGCTCTGATTCAGGTAACTTGAGGTTTTCGTATTGAGATGAGTGATGTAATTTGTTTTACAAGTAACAGCATGTTTTAGTGGTGTGCCAGAAGACCTTTGACCTTCTGGTCCTTTCCAGTCTTTTGGGTATATGTGTTTCATAGTGGGCACTTCTGCAGAATAGCTCTGTGTCGTGAAACGTGAGAAACGGCTCAGAACTGTTACCTAGATTTTGATTGCCGACGTGATCTGAGTCCACACAAATAACGTGAGCATAAAGCCTTGGAGGGAGGCCATGAGAGTTATTTGATGGACTGCCGCTGACTTTGAGAGAGAACTGGGTAACTTTATGCTACTGCAAATCCCAAATATAAAAAGTAGCATTAGGATGAGCACAAAACTGTCGCTAGTGTCAAAGTATGCTATGCATCTGAATATTTATGCATTATACAGAGATATGCCTCATGAGCTCAAAATAAAATGAAATTATGTGTATTATGTTTACAGATCTGTATCTGACCAAATTTATTTTATTATTAAGATTAGTACATTTAAGAAGAATGATACCCCTATTTTGCTGTTAACTTTTCAGGTACAGAATGTTTTTAATGTTTAAATGTAATAACTAAGCAATGTTTGCCCTTACTCTAGTTATACCTTCTTTGTGTGGTATGTGATCTGTGCTATGATTTTCCTGTTTGGTTTTAGACATAAATATTTGAAGACTATTTCAGCAAATGAGAGATTTCACTAAACATTTCTAACGTGATTTGCTGGATCTATTTCTCTCCAGTAATCTTAAATCTTTCTTCCTTTCCTTCCATATGATATGATCGCAGCGAACTATGATTGCAGTAGGCATTGTTCTTTTATATCCATTGCATTTCAACTTTAAAAAGTGGAGCTCTGAAACTTACCCCGTACTGGAGGAGTCGGGGGGAAATGCAATGGCACTGTCTGTAGAATCCTCGGACGATGAAGTGTTCATGGATGCTGTTGGGGTATAT